>NW_023505262.1:0-6774 GCF_004664715.2 Peromyscus leucopus | reverse complement strand
GTAGGAAAAACAGTTCTTTTGCTCTGAGTCAGCTCACTGTTCTGGTCCTATAGGAAACACAATAGAGTACCAGGGTGCCCCTTTTTGAAAAGCAGAGTGTTTTTCTTGTAAGCCAACTAGGTTCGTATTCCCCTTCCTAAACGGAGGTGAATTCCAGTCAGTTTGAACTACTAGCAAAAAGAGTTATTTTAGGGTAAGTTCAACCACTCTAATGTCCACTTGCCATATACTGTGCAAATAGCACTCGCATCTGTTCCCAGCAAGTACAGTGTATTGGACTGAAGAAGAGCTCCTGTTTTAGACAGTTTCCTATGCTTCGTTGAACTGGATGTGCCCTGTGTGTGTAGAAATAACAGTTCTTTTGTTCTGAGCCAGCTCACTGTTTTGGCCCTATAGGAAACACTGTAGAGTACTAGAGTGCCCCTTTCTCAAAAGCAGAGTGTTTTTCTTCTAAACCAATCTAGGGTCCAATTCCCCTTCCAAAACTAAGTTGAATCCCATTCATTTGAACTTCTAGCAGCAAAAGTTATTTTAGGGTAAGTTCAACTACTCTTATGCTCCAATTGCCATATACTGTACAAATAGGACTTGCGTCTGTTCCCAGCAAGTAAAGTGTATTTGAATGAAGAGGTGCTCCTGTTTAAGACAGTTTCCTGTGCTGAGTTGGACTGGATGTGCCCTGTGTGTGTAGGAATAACATTTCTTTTGTATTGAGCCAGCTCACTGTTCTGGCTCTATAGGAAACACTGTAGAGTATCAGATGTCTGCTTTCTCAAAAGCAGAGTGTTTTTCTTGTAAGCCAAGCTAGGGTTTAATTCCCCTTCCTAAAATAATTTGAATCCCATTCAGTTTGAACTTCTAGCCAAAAGAGTTAGTTTGGGGTAAGAAAACCACTCTTATGCTCCACTTGCCTTATACAGTGCAAAGAGCACTCGCCTCTGTTCCCAGAAAGTACAGTGTATTGGAATGAAGAGCACCTGTTTTAGACAGTTTCCTATGCTGAGTTGAAGTGGATGGTCCTCGAGTATGTAAAAATAGCAGTTCTTATCTTCTGAGCCACCTCACTGTTCTGGCCCTATAGGAAACACAATAGAGTACCAGAGTGCCCCTTTTTCAAAAGCAGAGTGTTTTTGTTGTACGCCAAGCTAGGGTCCAATTCCCCTTCTTAAACTATGTCAAATCCCATTCAGTTTGAACTTCTAGCAGCAAGAGTTAATTAGGGTAATTTCAACCACTCTTATGCTCCACTTGCCGTATACCGTGCAAATAGCACTCCCTTTTGTTCCCAGCAAGTACAGTGTATTGGAATGAAGAGGAGCTCCTTTTTTAGACAGTTTCCTATGCCGAGTTGAACTGGATGTGGCCCGTGTGTGTAAAAATAACAGTTCTTTTCTTCTGAGCCTGCTCACAGTTCTGGCACTATAGGAAACACAGTAGAGTACCAGAGTATCCCTTTCTCAAAAGCAGAGTGTTTTTCTTTTCAGCCATGCTAGGGTTCAATTCCCCTTCCTAAACTAAGTTGAATCCCATTCAGTTTGGAATTCTAGCAAAAAGATGTAGTTTAGGTAAAGTTCAACCACTATTATGCTCCACTTGCCATAAACCGTGCAAATAGCTCTTGGGAATGTTCTCAGCAAGTACAGTGTAATGGATTGAAGAGCAGCTCCTCTTTTAGAAAGTTTCCTATGCTGAGTTGAACTGGATGTGGCCCGTGTGTGTAGTATTCACAGTTCTTTTGTTCTGAGCCAGCTCACTGTTCTGGCCCAATAGGAAACACAGTAGAGTACCAGAGTGCCCCTTTCTCAAAGTCAGGCTGTTTTTCTTGTAAACCAAGCTAGGGTTCAATTTCCCTTCCTAAAATGAATTGTATACCATTCATTTTGAACTTCTAAAAAAAGTTTTAGTTTATGGTAAGTTCAAACACTCTTATGCTCCACTTGCCCTATACCGTGCAAATAGCATACGTGTCTGTTGCCAGCAAGTACAGAGTATTAGACTGAAGAGGAGCTCATGTTTTAGACACTTTCCAATGCTGAGCTGAAATGGATGTGGCCCGTGTGTGCAGTATTCACAGTTCTCTTGTTCTGAGCCTGCTTACTGTTCTGGCCCTATAGGAAACACAGCAGAGTACCAGAATGCCCCTTTCTCAAAAGAAGAGTGTTTTTCTCGTAAGCCAAGCTAGGGTATAATTCCCCTTACTAAACAGAGTTGAATTCCATTCAGTTTCAATTTCTAGCAAAAAGAGTTATTTTGGTGTAACTTCAACCACTCTTATGCTCTACGTGCGGTACACTGTGCAAATAGCACTCGCGTCTGTTCGCAGCAAGTACAGTGTATTAGACTGAAGAGGAACTCCTGTTTTAGAAAGTTTTCTCTGCTGAGTTGAAATGGATGTGTCCCCTGTGTGTCAGAATAACAGTTCTTTTGTTCTGAGCCAGCTCATTGTTCTGGGCCTATAGGAAACACAGTGGAGTAACAGAGTGCCCATTTCTCCAAAGTAGAGTGTTTTTCATGTAACCCAAGACAGGGTTCAATTGCCCTTCCTAAACTAAGTTGAATCCCATTCAGTTTGAACTTCTATCAAAAAGAGTTAGTTTAGTGTAAGTTCAACCACTCTTATGCTCCACTTGCCCTATACTGTGCAAATAGCACTCACGTCTGTTCCCAGCAAGTAAGCAGTATTGGACTGAAGAGGAGCTCCTGTTTTAGACAGTATTCTATGCTGAGTTGAACTAGATGTGGCCCGTGTGTGTAGAAATAACAGTTCTTTTGTTTTGAGCCAGCTCACTGTTCTGGCCCTATAGGAAACACAGTCGAGTTCCAGAATGCCCCTTTCTCAAAAGCAGGCTGTTTTTCTTGTAAGCCAAGCTAGGTTATAATTCCCCTTCCTAAATGGAGTTGAATTCCATTCAGTTTGAACTACTAGCAAAAATAGTTACTTTAGTGTAAGTTCAACCACTCTTATGCTCCACTTGCCCTATACAATACATATAGCACTTGCGTCTCTTCCCAGCAAGTACAGTGTAATGGACTAAAGAGCAGCTCCTGTTTTAGACAGTTTCCTTTGCTGAGTTGAACAGGATGTGGCCCGTGTTTGTACTATTCACAGTTCTTTTGTTCTGAGCCAGCTCACTGTTCTGGCCCTATAGGAAACACAGTCGAGTACCAGAGTGCCCTTTTCTCAAAGTCAGGCTGTTTTTCTTGTAAGCCAAGCTAGGGTTCAATTCCCCTTCCTAAAATGAATTATATACCATTCAGTTTGAACATCTAAAAAAAGAGTTAGTTTACAGTAAGTTCAACCACTCTTATGCTCCACTTGCAATATACAATGCAAATAGCACTCACGTCTGTTCCCAGCAAGTAGAGTGTATTGGACTGAAGAGGAGCTCCTGTTTTAGAAAGTTTCCTATGCTGAGTTGAATGGGATGTGTCCCGTGTGTGTAGGAATAACAGTTCTTTTGTTCTGAGCCAGCTCACTCTTCTGGCCCTATAGGAAACACAGTAGAGTACCAGAATGCCTCTTTCTCAAAAGCAGAGTGATTTTCTTGTAAGTCAAGCTAGGGTCCAATTCCCCTTCTTAAACTAAGTTGCATCCCATTGAGTTTCAACTTCTAGGATCAAGAGTTAGTTAGGGTAAGTTCAACCACTCTTATGTTCTAAAGGCCATATATAGGGCAAATATCAATCGAGTCTGTTCCCATCAAGTACACTGTATTGGACTGAAGAGGAGCTCCTGTTTTAGACAGTTTCCTCTGCTGAGTTGAAGTGGATGTGGCCTGTGAGCGTAGGAATAACAGTTCTTTTGTTCTGAGCCAGCTCACTGTTCTGGCATATAGGAAACACAGAAGAGTACCAGAGAGCCCCTTTCTCAAAAGCAGAGTGTTTTTCTTGTAAACCAAGCTAGGGTCCAATTCCCCTTCCTAAACTAAGTTTAATCCCATTCTGTTTGAACTTCTAGCAGCATGATTTAGTTTAGGGTAAGTTCAACCACTCTAATGTTCAACTTGTTGTATACAGTACAAATAGCACCCGGCTCTGTTCCCAGCAAGTACAGTGTATTGGACTGAAGAGGAGCTCCTGTTTTAGTCAGTTTCCTATGCTGAGTTGAAGTGGATGTGGCCCGTGTGTTTTGTAATAACAGTTCTTTTGTTCTGAGCCCGCTCATTGTTCTGGGTATATAGGAAACACAGTGGAGTAACAGAGTGCCCATTTCTCCAAAGCAGAGTGCTTTTCATGTAAGCCCAGACAGCGTTCAAGTTCCCTTCCTAAACTAAGTTGAATCCCATTCAGTTTGAAATTCTAGCACCAAGAGTAAGTTAGGGTAAGTTCAACCACTATTATCCTCCACATGCCCTATAAAGTGCAAATAGCACTCATGTCTGTTACCAGCAAGTACAGTGTATTGGACTGAAGAGGAGCTCCTGGTTTACTCAGTTTCCTATGCTGAGTTGAACTGGATGTGGCCCATGTGTGTAGGCATAACATTTCTTTTGTTCTGAGCCAGCTCACTGTTATGGTCCTATTGGAAACACAGTAGAGTACAAGAGCGCTCGTTTCTCATAAGCAGAGTGTTTTTCTAGTAAAGCAAACTAGGGTTCAATTGCCATTTTTAAACGGAATTGAATCTTGTTCAGTTTCAGGTTCTAGCACAAGTGCTAATTCAGGGTAAGAGTTGCAACTCTTGTGGTCTTCTGGCCATACACAGTGCAAATAGCACTCGCGTCTGTTCCCAGCAAGTAGGGTATTGGACTGAAGAGAAGCTCCTATTTAGTCAGTTGCCAATGCTGATTTGAACTAGATAAGCCCCGTTTGTGTAGGAAGCACAGTTCTTTTGTTGTGAGCCAGCTCACTGTTCTGGCCCTATTGGAAACACAGTAGAGTACAAGAGTGCACATTTCTCAAGGCATAGTATTTTTCTTTTAAGGCAAGCTAGGGTTCAATTGCCATTCTTAAATGAAGTAGAATCACGTTCAATTTCACGTTCTAGCAGCAAGTGTTAATTCAGGGTAAGAACAGCCACTCTTGTGTTCTTATGGCCATACACAGTGCAAAGATCACTTGTTTCTATTCCCAGCAAGTACAGTGTATTGGACTGAGGAGAAGCTCCTATTCTAGTCAGTTTCCAATGCTTAGTTGAACGAATTATGCCCCATTTGTGTAGGAAGCACAGTTCATTTGTTCAGAACCAGCTCACTGTTCTGGCCCCATAGGAAACACAGTAGAGTACAAGAGTGCCTTTTTCAGAAAACAGAGAGTTTTTCTTGTAAGGCAAGCTAGAGTTCAATTGCGATTCTTAAACGGAGTTGAATCACGTTCAGATTCACGTTCTAGCACAAGAGTTAATTCAGGGTAAGAGCAGCAACTATTGTGGTCTTCTGGCCATACACAGTGCAAATAGCACTCACATCTGTTCCCAGCAAGTACAGTGTATTGGACTGAAGAGAAGCTCCTATTGTAGTCAGTTTCCAATGCTGAGTTGAACTAGATATGCCCCGTTTGTTTAGGAAGCACATTTCTTTATTGTGAGCCAGCTCACTGTTCTTTCCCTATACGAAACAGTAGAGTACAAGAGAGCCCACTTCTCAAAGCATAGTGTTTTTCTTGTAAGGAAAGCTAGGGTTCAATTGCCATTCTTAAAGGAAGTTGAATCACGTTTAGTTTAATGTTCTAGCAGCAAGGGCTAATTCAGGGTAAGAACAGAAACTCTTGTGCTCTTCTGGCCATACACAGTGCAAATAGCCCTCGTGTCTGTTCCCAGCAAGTACAGTGTATTGGACTGAAGAGAAGCTCCTATTTTAGTCAGTTTCCAATTTTGAGTTGAACTAGATATGCCCCTTTTGTGTAGGAAGCCCAGTAATTTTGTTCTGAGCCAGATCACTTTTCTGGCCCTGTATGAAACAAAGTATAGTAAAAGAGTGGCCATTTCTCAAAAGCAGAGTGTTTTTCTTGTAAGGCAAGCTAGGGTTCAATTGCAATTCTTAAACGGAGTTGAATCATGTTCAGATTCACGTTCTAGCACGAGTTAATTCAGGGTAAGAGTAGCAACTATTGTGTTCTTCTGGCCATACACAGTGCAAATAGCACTCAAGTCTATTCCCAGCAAGTACAGTGTATTGGACTGAAGAGAAGCTCCTATTCTAGTCAGTTTCCAATGCTGAGTTGAACTAGATATGCCCCGATTGTTTTGGAAGCACATATCTTTTGTTGTGAGCCAGCTCACTCTTCTGGCCCTATACGAAACAGTAGAGTACAAGAGAGCCCGCTTCTCAAAGCATAGTGTTTTTCTTGTAAGGAAAGCTAGGGTTCAATTGCCATTCTTAAAGGAAGTTGAATCACGCTTAGTTTAACGTTCTAGCAGCAAGTGTTAATTCAGGGTAAGAAGGGACACTCTTGTGCTCTTCTGGCCATACACAGTGCAAATTGCCCTCATGTCTGTTCCCAGCAAGTACAGTGTATTGGACTGAAGAGAAGCTCCTATTTTAGTCAGTTTCCAATTCTGAGTTGAACTAGATATGCCCCTTTTGTGTAGGAAGCCCAGTTCTTTTGTTTTGAGCCAGATCACTGTTCTAGCCCTATACGAAACACAGTAGAATAAAAGAGTGGCTGTTTCTCAAAGGCAGAGTGTTTTTCTTGTAAGGCAAGCAAGGGTTTAATTGCCATTCTTAAACAGAGATGAATCACTTCCAGTTTCACGTTCTAGGACCAAGTGTTAATTCACTGTAAGAACAGCCACTCTTGTGCTATTCTGGCCATACACAGTGCAAATAGCACTCT
>NW_023505261.1:0-5257 GCF_004664715.2 Peromyscus leucopus | reverse complement strand
AGGCGTTATTTCCTAAGATCAATTCCAGATCTTAAACATCACAAAGGAGTTAAGGCCAAAATATTAATGCCCTAGCAGAGAAAAAAAACAAAATCAAGTTACATTTTAACATCTTGTAGCTCACTAGAAATCATATAAACATAATTTTGAGATTCTGTTTCACTTTGATATAGGAAAGGTTTTAATATAAATACTTTTTAATACCACCAGTGATGAAATGGTAATGACTCTCATACAGATATCAATAAAACATTAACCACCACAATACTTCTAAATTAATGGTAGTATGTACCAAAATCACAAAAGCGTTGACATTCTTGAACTTTTAATTCCTCATAGAAAAACATGCCTTAAGAAAATAATTCAAAAGTTAACAAAATACTTGGGTATAGATATTCATAAGACATCATTCAAATACTGAAGATATTGCTATGTATAGTGGCACACACCTTTAGTCCCAGCACTTAGAGCAAAGTAGAAGCAGAAAGAAGTTTGTGAGTTTAAGGCCAATGTGATCTACATGGTGAGTTCCAGACCAGCCAGAGTTACATAAGTGACACCCTTCTCAAAGACACATACAACATCACATAAATCCCCACAGACTAAAAACTGTAGGGACCTAACTGTGAACACTATAAAGTTAAGTTTGCACAAATACTATACCCATATAATCCACTTGTAAAATACCAAATCTAAGAAGAAAACAGACATCCAGTAGTAGATACAATATTGTGGGATTAACAGTACTCAGTGAAATTCACACCTGCTTCTGTTTAAATCTGCTTCTGAAATCCACCTCACTCTCATAAGAATGGAGAGGGCTTTACTCACACTTTCATAGAACTCAGTGTTGTTTGTGAACCCAGTACAAATAGGTAAAGACCAAAAGAAAAGGAAACAGAACAGAAGACAAGATGCATCAACATTCCAACGTTGGAGGTACATGAATGGCATGGAGGTCAGGGACTAGGTAGGGCTGGGCTGCAGAAGTAACAATAGTGATTGGAAATGTGTGAACAGATCCCTCAATCTCAGATAGACTCCTCTCCAATTTATAGCAAGCAGCTATCCTTGCCCAACTGAGAAAAAGGTTACCTGTGAACTGGGTGAGAACTGTTCAGCACTACCTGTAAAATTCATTGAACTCTTCATTAATTATTGTTGCACACATGCACACATATTATACATGAATACAGTCTGATGAGTCCATTTTGATCTGCTTGTGTGTGCATATTGTTAGGTGACTACTTAGGATTGGATAACCTATCAGGGTTTGTCCCTAAGAAGAATTTAACTTTATTGTAGTCACATTTTCCTTAGGCCTCCAGCTCACAAATAACAACATAGAGACTTACTAATTATGAACGCATGGTCTTAGCTTAGGCTTGTTTTTAATCAGCTCTTATGAAATAAATTAACTTATTTCTTTTAGTCTACATTCTGTCATGTACCGCCCATCCTGCTTCCTCTGTGTCTCCTCTTGTCTCTCTCAAATGACTAGATCCCCTCCTTCTCCTCCTCCTCCTCCTCCTCCTCTCTCTGTCTGGATGCCACCTGTACCTGCTGCCTTACTATTGGCTGTTCAACTTTTTATTACACCAATCACAGCAATACACCTTCACACAGTGTAAAATATCCCACAACATTTTATGTAAGATTTAGATCAACCTTAAACAAAACTCAAATAGTTTTAAAAGACTCTTGATTGAATGCACATTTTTCTTAAAGGCAATTTTTATAAACATTACCCATATCAGAACAATAAACTACAAGAGAACTATATTAATTTAAATACATATTTCTTAGAACTTAGAAATTGTAAAGCCTATACTCATCATATACACAAGTGTCATCTTTTACATGCTTTATATAAATCACTAAGATCTTCCAGAACTTCTTAGCTTCCTGGCTTCATCTTTATCTTTTCCATTCTGGAAATAATCAACTAGATCAACTAAGCACAAAGTGTTATCATGAAGAAATCCTACTTTACTAAAAATATATTTATTCTTAAATGCTTTTAATATTTTTCTTCTTACAAGACCACTTGTACTTCTTATCAATATCATGAGACATAATAACATTAAATTATAACAGGTATTAAGCCTCAGTGAGTCAACATCTCCACCCTCTAGCCCAAGCACACTGATGTTACCTTAGCTGAATCGGCCACCTTTTTACTTTCTGTGATTTGTCCAGCACCTGGTGGGATGTATGCTTTTCAGATTGAGCCCAAACTGTTGTAACTCTGCATGAGCCTCCAGGTCTGGTCATTTCAGTGTTCAATCCTTTTGGCAGCTGGTCAGAGTTGGAGGCACATGGCTGGGAAAACACGTTACATCCAGTAAATACATTATATAAAATAATGTATCAATTAAAGGAATCCTCCATCGAGTTCTGGTACATAACATTTCATAATTTTTACAGTGGACCACAGTCCTCTGATACATAAAGACAGCTTGCATATATATTTATGAACGTTGGAAAATAATAATCTTGGTGGGGCACAAAAGCAACACATGAACAAAGTGAATGTAATTACACAAAGCAAGTTTCTTTTGTAAAGGGGTACATGCCTCAAAAACTCATAGGTAGGGCTTAATTGTTATTCTAATGTAGTAGGGACTCTATCTTTCCCCCTTGGCTGTGTCTGACCTCACAGTCTTTCAGAATGGCTAGTTAAAAAGAATCCTAGAAAGGGAAGGAGAAGGAATTGGCTGCTCCAGCCACGAAGTTCAGAGAAAAAGCAATGGGACTTTTGAATAAAGTTAAGTTTCACAAGGTGGGAGACTTCAAAAATTTGGATAAAAGTTTCACAAAATAATGTCTTAGTTTCTAATGCTGTGAAGAGATACCATGACCACAGCAACTCTTTTTTTTAACTTTATTTTTTTTTATTAAGAAATTTTCTACTCACTCTTCATGCTATCCACAGACCCCCTCCTCCCTCCTCCCACACCCCCAGCCCTCTTTCCCAAGCCACCCTGCATCTCCACATCCCTCAAATCAAGGTCTCCCATGGGGAGTCAGCAGAACCCAGCTCACTGAGCCTAGATAGGTCCAAGCCCCTTCCCACTGCAAAAAGGCTGTGCAAGGCGTCACACACCACAGTCACCAGATTCCCAGAAGCCTGCCCATGCACCAGGGACAGATCCGATCTCCCTGCCTGGGTGCCCTCCAAACAGTTTGAGCCAAACAACCATCTTCCGTGTCCAGAGGGCCTAGTCCACTCCAATGGGGGCTCCACAGCCACCAGTCCACAGTTCATGGGCTTCCACTAGTGTGTCCGGTCATATCTGCACATCCTCCCAACATGATCTCAACGTCCCTCGCCTGCAGTATCTCTCCTCTCTCTCATCAATTGGATTCCCAGAACTAAGCCTGGTGCCTGGCCATAGATCTCTGTATCTGTCTCCATCTGCCAACATAAGTCCAGTTACATTGAACTTGATAGAAAAGAAAGTAGGAAGTAGTCTGGAACGAATTGGCAGAGGAGACCACTTCCTGAATATAACATCAGTAGCACAGACACTGAAAGCGACAATTAATAAATGGGACCTCCTGAAACTGAGAAGCTTTTGTAGAGCAAAGGACACCGTCAATAAGACCAAAAGACAGCCTACAGAATGGGAAAAGATCTTCACGAACCCCACATCTGACAGAGGGCTGATCTTCAAAATAAATAAAGAACTCAAAAAGCTAGACATCAAAACACTGAACAATCCAATTAAAAAATGGGCTACAGAGATGAACAGAGAAGTCGCAACAGAAGAATCACAGCAACTCTTATAAAGGAAAACATGTAATTATGAGTAGCTTTTAGTTTCAGAGGTTTAGTCATTATGGTTGGAAGCATGGCAGTGTGCAGGTAGACAAGGTGCTAGAGAAGAAGCTGAAATATCTACCTCTTGATCTGCAGACAACAGGAAGTGAACTGTGACACTGGGTGAAGCTTGAGCATAGGAGGTCTCAAAGCCCACCCCCACAGTGACACACTTACTCCAACAAGTCCAAACCTACTTCAATAAGGCCACACCTCCTGATAGTGCCACTCTCTTTTGGGGGCCATTTTCTTTCAATCCACCATCATGAGGAAGATTCAAATATTTTAATTGCTTTGTATAAGGTTTAAGAAGGTAGGGGTGGTTATGGAATGTTGAGTATTGGTGGACTAGCTACTTTTGATAGAAAAAAAATCTCATATGGACACAAGTAACGTTTGTGAACATAGATGACAAATAGCAGCATATATATACATAAAATGACCACACACTGAAATCACATGAGTATATTTTACCATTGAGAGAGGCAAAATAGTGACACCCAGATCCCAGCAGACAGCTTAGTCATTTGGTAAGAGATTTCCTATAAATCGAAGGTGAGGCTGGAAGACAGTTTGCTCAGTTTATGGGGTTTGTTTGTTTGTTTGTTTGTTTGTTTGTTTCCCTAGGCTGAAAGCTGCTTTGCAGTTGGTAGAGGAAGCCTGCAAGGGGGCCTGGGGCAGAGGCAGTGTTCTTAAGGGGAGGGGAGCTTTAAGTCTTCAGGTGTGGCTCCCAGAGTGAGAAGGGTAATTGAAAAGGGTGTGGCTGAAAGCTCTTTGGCAGAGTAGAGAAGCAGTTTGTTTTCCTATGAACACAGATTAGCTATTAAAAAAAAAAAGTAACTCCAGAGTGAGACAGGTGTTGAGGTGCTGTAAGAAAGGTTACAGGTCAGCAAGCTCAGAAGTGGGTAGAGACGGACTTGACATATTACAAGCGCTGAGACTTCTGCACTTGCATTGATCTAGTCTGTCAAGGAGGGACTATAGGTGGAAGCATGCTGGGGTTTTTCAGATAGCAGAACCAATGGCTGGTTCCTATGGCTCACAAGACTAGAGGCAGGAATGGGCTGGGTGCCCATATGGAGGGTGAGGGCTAAGCAGGCAATGTTAAAGTTCCCCTGCCCCCACAATTGAATGGGGGAAGCAGGGAGATGTGGAGAGTCTTCAGCACCCATGAGTTACCATGTGTATCAGGGCAGAGGAAAAGCCATAGACTGATATGCTGGGTGTTGCCATCCTGGAGAAGAAAGAACTGGGGGGAGGCATGTGTATGGCTAGGGAGGCAAATTGAAGCAGCATTTCCTGGTCAGCAGGAGTTGAAATCTCCAGCTAGCAGCAAAGGGCTTTTTGGATCCAGCAGAGGCAGAGCTGAAATCCCTTGGCCCACAGTCCTAAGAAGTCCCATGAGCCCAGAACAGAGTTGCACAGGCACAGTGC
>NW_023505260.1:0-67000 GCF_004664715.2 Peromyscus leucopus | reverse complement strand
CCTTCAACAAATTTAACTGTTTTTTTTAAAAAATTTATTTTTTTACTTTCCTTACAGTATAATGAATTACTGCAAGGGCGCAGGGTAAATCCAAGCAGTAGTTATATTTGGCCCGAAAGTGCTGCCAACCGACAGACCTTTGGCGGTGGGGTGCCGCGGTCAGCGCGCCAGACCCCTGCAGGCGACTCTTCATTTCTTCCGGCCTGGGGTGTGTGGGCGGGGGTCAGGGACGTTTTCCCCTTCACCTTGTGCGAGGGTGTGGGGCTTCGGACTGCCACTGCGGCCTAGTCTAGGGCGGCGCCCGGGCTGCAGGATATGGGGCCGGCTGCTGCTCCTCTGGCGCACTCCCCGTGGAGGCCATTATTTCCAGCAGGGCCAAAGTGTGCGCCTTCTTCCGAGGGCAGAGGTCTGAGACCGAGTGGTGCCTCCCCGCGACTCGGCCGGTCCACCGCGCTGTGGGGATCGATACTCTCGGAGTGCGCGGGCGCGCGCCGGACCACCGAAGCCACAGTCTCGGCCCACCCCAAGGCTTCCGGGCAGCCAGAGACTGTCCGTAGCATCCTCGCACACACCCGCCGCAGGCGGTGCCGGACCTCGCCCTGCCCGAGCTCTCCCCTCCCCCTCCCGAGCCCGCCACGGCTCCCGAGGCGACACCGCCCGGACCCTCCATTCTCTGCCGGTGTATTTAAGTAGCACAACCTAACCGGCTGCCCCCACTCAGTGACAACCCTTCTCAGGATAGACGCGCCCACCAGCCAATCACCGACTAGAACGGGCGAGCATCCCGCTCCCGGGTCTGTGGCGGCCTCGGTGGGCGGGCCTAAAGCAGCTAGCAAGTTGAGTGGAGCCACGGCTGACGCGAGTCAACAAAGGTCACGTGAAGCGAGTGGCTTGCTTCGATTGGCTGCAGCAGCCGGGCAGGGAGGGGGGGTCACGGCGGCGGCGTGGGGTTCGCTGTGTGACACAATTACAACAACTTTGTGCTGGTGCCGGGGAAGTTTGTGTCTCCTACGAATCCCCCCAGAGCTCCCGATCCCCGCGCTCTCCGGCCATTCCCGCCGTCCCTGCCTGTGGCTGCCCCCTTCCCGCCCCCGCGATGTGACCCTACAGCCGAGCCGTCGCCGCTACCGACCCAGTGGCTCCATAGCCCCTGCTGCCGCTGCCTTCACCTCTACCGCGTTGGGATTTTTCCGCCGCCTTTCGCGGCGGAGGAGGAGGCAGAGATAAAGTTGGTGTGCCGGTCCCGTGCGGAGATTGGGAGCGTCGTTGCGGGCCCCGGCCCGGGGAGGGGGGGTGTCGGCGTTGGAGTTGTGAATTCGCTGCGTTTCCATGAAATCCTGCGGAGTGTCGCTCGCTACCGCCGCCGCCGCCGCCGCCGCCGCTTTCGGTGATGAGGAAAAGAAAATGGCGGCGGGAAAAGCGAGCGGCGAGAGCGAAGAGGCGTCCCCCAGCCTGACAGCTGAGGAGAGGGAGGCGCTCGGCGGACTGGACAGGTACGGGGTGCGGGCACCGGCCGGGGCGGCTCGGGACAGGCAGGCGCCGCTCTCCGCGGAGGCCGGAGCGTGGCTCGTCCGTGGTGGCGGTGGGGCGGGCACCTCGGCTAGGCGCTTTCGGCGCCGCGCCGACGCCGGGGCCTCGGGCTCTGGCAGGGACCGGTCGGCGGCGTTGCAGGAGCACTAACGAGCCGCGTGTGTGTCTCTCCGCAGCCGCCTCTTCGGGTTCGTGAGGTTTCATGAAGATGGCGCCAGGATGAAGGCCCTACTGGGCAAGGTAAGGCAGCTGCGGGCCGGAGCGCGGACCCGGTCTCTCGGGCCAGAGGCTTGCTTGCCCCGGGCCCCGCGGCGGGGTCACCACTCATTGTGGCCTCGAACGACGGCCGAGGGTCTTCTGGAAAACTCTTTCCTGCCCCTGCGCTCCCCGCACCCCTTGGTGCCTCGCTTGCTCTCTTGAGAGATCACTTCTCTTGGAACCGGAGGAACAGAGGCAGCAGCGCATTTTGGGCCGAGCTCATGTGGGGCAACCAAATTGTTTCCGATTTTACCGCCCTTGGGAGCTAGGCCGATGATCTCCGAGGTCCCTTTAGATCATAAACGGGTGCAGATTTCCTTAAATTCTCGGTTTGTTACCTCCCCTGGTTTTTAGGCTCTTCCTTTAGTCGGGCTGTTCGTGATGTCTGCTCTTACCCAAACATTTTGGGATGGCTTCTTGTCTCTGCTCCCTGATGGGGGAAGTTGTACGTAGTTTAGGTCGGTGAAGAGTTTGCATTGGGTTGTTGACATGTATCTCAATTGCTATGTGCTTTACCTGAAGTTAGGTGACTTGTTTACTTTTTGGGTCTTTCTGCCATAGATCTGCCACAGTTATATGTGAGTGCGTTTTCTGGAGCTTCGTTTCCTGTGAGTCTGTCAGGGACGGTTGGGGAGGATTCGGGGTGTAGTCTCTGTTTATTTGTGTGGAAAGTTGTTGGTACTGTCATTTAGTTAAGTAATGGCTGCTTCTATCGGCCCAAGATGGCGGGACAGGGTGGGAGGAGAAAGTGAAGGGGGAGGTTGGGGGAGGGAGGAGAGGTAAACATGGAAATAAATACTATCGAAGAATAGGCCTCTCCTTTGGAGTGTGTTGCTCCGTGGTTAATAAAAATTACCATAGGTTATTTGCATGCAGATTTTTTGTACCCTTCTCTAGCTTGGAAACAGCGTGCATAAGCCTGGTAAATGCTTATCAACCTGTAGCACATTTAGTTACCCATCGTAAGCTATTGAACAAAGGCTGGAGTCTCGTTCTGTCTGCTTTAGTTTATATTTCCTGACCGAAGTGTGATTAGAATGGTATTAGGAAGCTTTCTTGTTAATAGGGACCCTGAAACTTGGAGTGTATATGATAGGTGTTGCATTCATTAGACATTTTCTTCTTTGGTGGAAATCTCTAGGTTTTGCATTTGACACTTAGCTCTATTGTTGCAATTGAGAAGTTTAAGAAAGATGACTAAAGCCTAACAGCATTTTAAAAAGTTGATTATTTTACTCCTTATTTTTTTTTTTTTTTGCCTGGTTTAGCGGCATTAATTGCTTTTTTAATCTGTGATCACATTCGTTTTTGTTTAAAAGTATCTAAATATAAGAAGTTTTGACTGCAGACAATGACCAGAAAGCAAAACAGACATAATCCTTTTCAGTAAGTCCAGTTTCTTTGAACCGTAAGAACATTTGAATTAAACTTTGACAATGTGGGTATTAATTTGCTTACTTAAAATTGTCGCTGGAAAAAAATGTACAGTGACTGGTTCTCAAATGATATAAGCGTCAATAGTTGTTGGTCCTCTGTTTTTAAGGCTCCCCACAACCTATTTGAAGTATTTTATGTACAAAGACTAGATTACTGTGAGTTGTTATTCCAAAGTTAAAGTGTTCAAATTGAAGGGCCATTTTATTTTGGAGTGAACATTGCTAGTCTACATTAGGTTAGTAAAGTTGCTAGCAGGAAGAATTCATTTGGAAAAGTTTGACTAAATTTATTGCTTTTGGTTATGGTGATGAAGAAATAAGTGTAATCTGTTTTATGTGCATGTGTAAAGTGCTAGTTCATAATTTCATATCTTAGAATGCTTGTAATCAGAATCACAGTGGGTGGTGTACATTGGATTATATTGTAATAGTGAAACCTACAGTTAACATTTTAAAATTTGAGTATTTTCAAAATTTTCTAATTATTTTTTTCTGGTATTTGAATAAGTACCATCTTAAACATGAACGATTTGTGAAGCTTCATTTTATTTTTGGGAAGAATTATGACTTTATAAGTGTAGGGTAGTTTGATAAACTGAGTAGTATATTTGAGCAAAAAAAAAATCATTTGTTTTGGCTCAGTGCTCCTTAGGGTCCTAGCTACTTAGATCAGGACCCAACAGCCTGAAACATTCTATATTATGTCCTTTGAACGCTCACATGGATCTTGGTTGTGTCCTTATTAGCCTGAACATATCAGTAAAATGTGTGATATAAATTTATGCTTCATAAAACGTAACCTTTCTTCTGTTTGAATTGGATTCTAAGTAGAATGAGTGAACTAGAGTCCTTGGAAAGAAATATTGAATTATTTAGTTTTATCCATCCTTTGAGTGTCCTGAGAATCAATACTTTTGGACTTGAGGTTTGGGGAGTGGAATGTTGAGTTATGTTGGTTTCAGAATTATTTTCTTTGTAACTCTTTAAAAAAAGTGTTGGGTGCGTTCAGGCAGTTTAACTGAACACATAATAAATTGAATAATTCCTAGAATTCTTTTTTTAACTATTAATTTTGTTGCATTATTCCCAGAAAAATTTAGTCTGTGCCAAAAGATATTTTACCTTTCTTGTGGAAATTTAGTCATTCTTACTTGTTTTCAGAAAATTTTTTTCCCTTGTGTTTTTATTGTATCCTTAAAGTTTTAAAGTGCACATTTTATAAACAGAAGTCTAAAAAGTTTTGGAAAACTAAAACCATTAAATAAGTGCTTTTTATTTGTTCCCAAACTTATTACTTTTTCTTGTGTGAGGCTGCTGTATTCAGGTGATTTCTCCTGAACTCTGCGTTCTTTTGTGATATTCCATTACTTAGAGTCATTGAAAGATGTTTTCTTTGCAGGATTGTCTTTGATATATAGTATGGTGCTTTGGATTTAAAAAATTTAATACAGTATTTTTTATAGTAATACCTTAAATAAGGCTGTAAGGAACTAGAGCTTGCTTTAGAATTCTTGTAATATAGCATGACCTTTAAGTTTTCTCTTTAATGCTGACCCTTAATTTTTGGATAACTTAATTATTCATTATTATTATTATTTATTTATGTCTGTGGATGTTTTGCCTGTATGTATGTCTGTCTACCAGTTGGGTGGTGACTGATGAGCCCAAAAGAAAGCTTCTGATCCCTTAGAACTGCAGTTGTGAATTGCCATGTGGGTCCTTGGAATTGAACCTGGAACCTCTGCGAGATCAGAGCCATCTATATCTCCAGCACTAATAATTATTTTTTTTCTTAATACAGTGGAGTTACTGAGAAATAATTAAGTGAAACATTTTAGCAGAAATGAACTATGCTGACTTCTTTTTACAGATTTGAAAAGTTTTTGGGGTATGCTTTTTAATTAGATAAGGATTTGAGTTAGGCATATATAGAGAGAAGAAAAGTAAAGAGTGCAAGTATGATAATACTGTGTAGTATCATTAGAGTAATAACATGGTAGAGGCCTGGGAATGTGGCTCTGTCAATCTGGGGTATCTTATTTGTATGTGAGGTAATATATCACTAAAATATATAACTGTGGAGCTGGAGTGATGGCTCAGAAGTTAAGAGCTAGTACTGCTTTTGCAGAGGACCCGAGTTTGGTTTCCAGCACCAACATTGGACAACTTACAAATAAATATTCTTAGAACTCCAGCTTCAGTGGCTATGATCTTTTTCTGGCCTCTATGGGCATCTGTACCTTACATGCACATACATACACATAGGCCCACACACAGGCTCACACAATTAAAAATAAGACAAATATTTAAAATGAAATACATAGCTTTTTTGTTGTCACATTTAGTATGTAAGTGGTGGGGCAGGGAGGCTGGAGAGGGAGAGGGAGAGGGAGAGAGAGAGAGAGAGAGGGAGAGCGAGCGCGAGCCAGCGAGCGAGCACACACGCCTGCTTGCATGCAGGCTAGAGCAGGCACACTAGCAAGCACCATGGAAAGTCAGAGGACTCCTTGTTCTCCCCTTTCCCTATGTCACCAGGATTGAACCCAGCTGGTCAGGCTTGGCAGTAAGTGATTACTGACTGAGCCATATTCCAGGCACTATAGTTGTTTATTTTAAACAATTGTATTGTTAAGTTTGTCTTAAGTATTCTGGTTGGATTTCTTTTTGATAGTTCTTTTAATAGAAAGATTTTATAGAATACTTAGGAATTATAAATTGTTCATCATTTGAAAAATTAAGAATGTATTCTTAAAGTGATATTAAGAAAATACTTGTCATTTTTATTTTTGGGGGTGGGTAATGAAAATAGTTTTAAGATCCACTGAAGCATATATTTTCTTAAACTTGGTTTTGCATATATGAGGAAATAATTAGGTTAGTTTTAGAGGTGTCTTTTTTGTGCTATAATATTTGGATTATTGGTGATGTGTGAAAACAAATGTGTACTTTCTGTTTGTAAGGACTTAAAGGGGATATTCATTTCCAGTTCTAAAGTTCTTAGTGTTTTGGTTGGAAAAAGTAGTTATAGAAATAGTATCATGAGGGCTGGGGAGGTGACTCATCAGGAAAAGGCACTTGTTGCCAACCCAAAGGTCTTGAGTTTGATCCCTTCGAACTACATGGAGGAGTGAAAGAACTGACTCACCTCCTGCCCCACATACACACACACTAAATAAATAAATATACCTTGTGCTTGGGAATTAGATTTTTAATTTGATGGATTTCTAAAAATGTTTTCTAGTTTGGAAAATTATCTTCTAAACAATTATAGTCACAATTGCTCGGACAAAATTTTGTTCAGTTACTACATATTTGCTAAAACTTTTTGGTATGTTCCCTGCAGTGAAATTATTGTAAGAGATTACAGAACATGTTCACATGTCTGTCACAGAATAGAGTTGCAGCAATACATATGTAGACCTTGTTTTGTTTTGTTTATTTGAGACAGGGTCTTACTCTAGCCCCAGATGACGTCTAGGCAATCCTGCTGCTTCTGCCTCCTTAGTACTGGGATTTATAAGAGTGAGCCATAAGAGTGCTTGGCTGTAAACTGGTAATTTTAAATTTCTGTTTTTTTCATTCAATAGATTTTCTGCAGGCTCAGTTACAAAAGACAAGGCAACATTTGACTCCTTTACATAATTTAGGTTGTTAAAAACTGATTTAGAGGTAAATTTTGGTTATTTGAGTAGAATGTTGGGTCACATACTTAATTGGCAGTCTTCTGACTTAGATCATGTAACATTTGGTTTTGTTTATGTATATTACCAATGTTCCGCATATTTGAAAGGGGTTTTTGTTCATTTTTGCTTTGAAACTCAGTGATGCTTTGAGTTCTTTGAAATTGATGTTAATGACTGATAACACTGTACATTATTAATATTTTTGAAATGTGGTATCCAAGGAGCTGATTTATGTTAAAAAGAAAACAAAACTGCCACATCGTCCAATAATTGAAATGATGATTCGGCTACTTATGGCCTACATGTAATTATTTGCATACTGTTTAATTAATGGAGTTTATTTAATGAATGCATAATTGATAGTCATGTATTCATACTGAAACTTGACATAATTGCATATGCTTTCTATATTGGTTTGTAAGTTATAACGGTAATATTTGAATGCACACCAAGTTCAAGTGGTCAGTGTAGGTCAGGTACGAAGGTGATGTGAATATCACTATGTTAAACTTGAAATTTTGTAAGTGGGGCTGGATTAGCATAAGGATAACTGGGCCATGAATATCAGTGGTAGAAGCAAAGTGCCTAGTACTCTGAACATTTGTAATAAAGTTCAGTTTAACAGATTACAAGGCTCTTAAAAGGATGGGAGTTTTTTCTTGGAGATACTAATTCTCAGTTTAGATAGTAACAGGTTGCTTCTTAATTTTATTTAGGAAAATAATCTAAAAATCAGATTTTAGCTTTTTCAGCTCTTCAAAGGATGATCTATGTGTTATGTACCTCATGACCTTTCCTTGTAGTAATATATACTTTTCTTTGGGTTCTTTTTTTTTGTTTGTTTTTTTTCCAGACAGGGTTTCTCTGTATAGCTTTGTGCCTTTCCTGGAACTCACTTGGTAGCCCAGGCTGGCCTTGAACTCACAGAGATCCGCCTGCCTCTGCTCCCGAGTGCTGGGATTAAAGGCGTGCTCCGCCGCCACCACCATCACCACCTGGCATCTTTGGGTTCTTAAATGAGTTTGTCTGCCAGCTTAAAAGATCTTTGACGGTTTTGGAAGGGTAATCACAAAGTAGTTAAGTAATCACTATTTTGGGGTGCAGAACACAACTGGGGAGATGGATTTTGAATTTTTACTTTATAGAGTTCATTTCTCTCATGTAAGAATTTTTTTTTTAGATTTATTTATTTTATGTATGACTATTTTACCTGCATGTATATATGTGCACCACATGTGTTCCTGGTGTCTTCAGAGGTCAGAAGAGTGTATTGGATCCCCTGGAACTGGAGTTACAGATGGTTGTGAGCTGCCAGGTGGGTGCTGGGAACTGAACTTGGATCCTCTGCAAGAGCAACAATACTCTTAACGACTGAGTTGTCTCTAGAGTCCCTTATTTTTATTTTTAATTATGTGTGTATGTGTCTGTTTATCGGTTTGTTCACATGAGTGCATTGTCCCTGAAGACCACAAGAGGGTGTCAGATCCCCTGGAGCTGGAATTCAAGTAGTTGTGAATTGCCTGATGTGGGTGTTAGAAACTGTAGATGTAACCAACTGTCTTATAAATAAGAAACACAGAACCAATGTAAAAGAGAAAGCCAAGAGGTCAGAGCTCAGAGCTAAAATCTCACCCTTCCTCCTGCTGTGGTCCTAGCTTTCCGAAAGAGAGCTATTTCCCTGTGTGTAAGTCGTTTCATAGTCATTCTGCCTTCTCATTGGTTGTAAACCCAAACACGTGACTGCCTCGTCACTGTCTGTATGTACAGCTCCCCAGGTCTTAAAGGCATATGTCTCCAATGGTGGCTGTATCCCTGAACACACAGAGATCTATGGGGTTAAAAGCGTGCGCCACCACTGCCATGGCTCTGTCTATGGCTCTAATAGCTCTGACCCCCGGGCAACTTTTATTTATTAACATACAATCAAAATCACATTTCAGTACAATTAGAATACCACCACAAGAAACTAAACCTGGTTCCTCTGCAAGAGCCATATGATAGCTTTCTTTTTTAAAAAAAAATATTATACTTTTTTTTTTTTCTCTCAAGACAGAGTTTCTCTGGTTTAACAGCCCTGGCTGTCTTGGAACTTTTTCTATAGACCAGGCTGGGCTCGAACTCACAGAGATCCACCTGCTTCTGCCTCCTGAGTGCTGGGACTAAAGGCGTGTGTTACTACCACCGGGCTAGACTTGTTTTTATTTTATGTGTATGGGTGTTTTAACTGCAGGTGTGTCTGCATACCACACAGGTACCAGTACCCTGGAAGGCCAAAAGAGGGCATTGGATCCTCTGGAACTAGAGTCACAGCTTGTTAGTTACTATATAGGTGCAAGGAACTCAGCTGGGATTTTCTGAAAGAACAAGTGCTTTTAACTTCTGAGCTGTATTTTCAACCCCTCTTGTCTTTCTTTTGAGCATAGTTTGCTATGTAGTACAGGCTGACCTTGAACTCGGATCTTCTTGCTGCATCTTCCCAAGGGCTGGTTGTTTTTTTAAACTAGAGACATTTAAAAATGATGCAGCACTGTGAGAATATTACAGCATTTTTTAAAAACTAAAGATAACTTTAAATTTCTGTTTTTATAGTTCAAAACCATTTTTAAGTGCTTTACTGCATTTTGTTACATGACAAGTTGGAATATTTCTGAACTTGGTGGGGAATAGTAGCGAATGAAGCACAGACAGGAGATGCACATGCATTTAGGTGGCTTTGTGATAGTCACTGTACTCATTCTCCATTTTCTTCTTTTAGCATGTTTTATTATTACTTTTTTTTTATTTAGGATATCATATATGGGTACTGTAGTGACACCATTTCTCCCCTCCCTCTCTGTTCAACTTTTCTCATGTCCTCTCTTTTTTCAACTTCATGGCCTCTTATCTTTAATTATTATATATCTATATTATATAAATTTATAAATAAAGACCTGCTGAGTTCATCTAGTGTTGCTCATATGTTATATGCATTCAGGAGTTAGATAACCTATCAGGAATCTCATCCCTGGAGAAGATGGATTCTTTCTTTCTTAGTAGCTGTGGTCTATTGCTTTTCATCTAGGGGGTACCTTTCAGAATTTCCTTATCCAGTTTGGCATGTCACCTGGTGTTGTCATTATGCTGGTCTTGTTTAGGCAGCCATATTGTTGCTATTTCATGGGTGAAGCTTCCCTGTCATAGAAGACACTGTCTTGCATACATCCTCATCTTTTGGTTCTTACAGCCAATCTTTCTGTCCCTTCTTCCTCTGTATTCTCTGAGCCTGAGGTGTAGGGGTTGTGTTGTAGATGTATCCATTGGAGCTAGGCACCCACAGTCAGTTCCCTGCATTTTGATCAAGTGAAGTATTTTGTAATAGTTTCTGCTGCAAAAAGACCTGTCTTTGATAATGGTGAGACATACAGTTAGTTACCCATGAGTATAAAGTTAAGTATTTAGAATGTGGTTAGAGATAATATTGGTTTAAGAAAGTGGCAGTACTAGGTTCTTTTTTAAGAGTCCACAGCCTCACCAGCCATAGTAGGTTTTCTAGTATCAGGCATTATTTCCCTCCTTGTTGAGCAGGCCTTATGTCCAATTAGAACAGCTGTTGGTTATGACCAAGATACAAGTGCCACTCTTGTACCTTTAGAGATATCTTGCCGTGCTGGTCATTGTTGTGGATCATAGATGTAACAGCTGTGTAGAATTATTGGTTGTTTGCCTCCTTCCCTTGGAAGCTTGCTTAGCACTTTCAAACTTGTCGTTCTTGGGTTTTTATCTGGTAGTATTTGTTTTCCATGTGGTAGTATAAATAGTAGAGCTACCCAGTTTATTCTCAGGAAGAAGGTTGGGCTTTTGTTATGGTTAAGGGTATTATATAGATCATCTAGTTCTTTCTAACTTAGAACAATGGAAGAAATTGTTTCAAAGGACTATTTTTAGGCTTCATTTATTACATTATATCCTATATGGGGAAAACTAAGTTTTAAGGAAAATTTCCATTATTTTCAAAAATAGAGGTCAACCAATCAGCTAAGTGACATTCATCTATCACTACTTCGACAGTTTTCAATCCTTGGCCAATCTTGTTTCATGTGTATCTTGTTCCTTACCTCTGTTATTTGCAGGCAAGTTTGCAACATTAGTGACATCGTTTAGCCCATAGGTAATTGTGTATAATGTTCTTTTTTTTTTTTTTTTTGGTTTTCGAGACAGGGTTTCTCTGTGTAGCTTTGCGCCTTTCCTGGGACTCACTTGGTAGCCCAGGCTGACCTCGAACTCACAGAGATCCGCCTGGCTCTGCCTCCCGAGTTGCTGGGATTAAAGGCGTGCGCCACCACCGCCTGGCTTTTTTTTTTTTTTTTTTTTTTAAAGATTTATTTATTTATTAAGTATACAGAAGAGGGCGCCAAATCTCATTACAGATGGTTGTAAGCCACCATGTGGTTGCTGGGAATTGAACTCAGGACCCCTGGAAGAACAGTCAGTGCTCTTAACCTCTGAGCCATCTCTCTAGCCCCTATAATGTTCTTTTTTTTTTTTTTTTTTTTTTTTTTTTTTGGTTTTTCGAGACAGGGTTTCTCTGTGTAGCTTTGCGCCTTTTCCTGGAACTCACTTGGTAGCCCAGGCTGGCCTCGAACTCACAGAGATCCGCCTGGCTCTGCCTCCCGAGTGCTGGGATTAAAGGCGTGCGCCACCACCGCCCGGCTATAATGTTCTTAATAACATCTAAAAATGATTTTTCTGTCGAAGACCATTGCCCCCTCCCCTCTTTTGCTGTATAAGAATTGAAGATAAATTACTTGGAAAATGAGTAGAATGCAGATCAGATAGGTAGCTGAGTTTATATGGATTTGTGTTTTGATACTGTGGTAGTATTCTGTGTTAGACTATTATTATGTAGTATGTGACAGAAATAATTTTCCCAAAGACTTTGGGGCTTAGTTGCTTAAGTTTGTTCAGATAGTTTCTATATTTAGGGAAAATACGTTTTCAAGATATAGTGATTAAAATAAATGTTTTAGATTTTTGGTTTTCAGATATGATAATTAGAAAAACCACTTCAATGATTTGTGAACCACTTGTTGTATTGTTGGGGGGAGTTTCTATCAGTATCAGTTTTGGAGACAACTTCTGGCCTCTGTTTGCTACAGTTTGGAGGACAGCAGACTGAGAATATAATACAGTAAATAAAATATTTTACTTTTACTTTTTTTTGTTTTTTTTCTTTAGTAAATAGGATATTAAAGATATGTAGAGTGCAATGAACTCTCTCAAATGATGGTGCAACTTTGAACTTTCAGAAATTTATTATGGATAGTTTAAACTGCATTATAGCTATTCTAGATATAAGTTTAATGAACTCTTGAATCAGGGGAAGTGATAGAACTAGTAGTTGGTTTTATAGTAATATTACTGATGGTGGGGGGATACACTAGGTGTTAAGTACTAATTGATAAATAGTAAGTAATATGTAGATTTTAGGTAGAAATCTGCCATCTACCAAATCTGTGATGCTTAGGCAAGCATCTTTCGGAGGCTCAGTTTTCCTATCTGTAAAATGGAATTGATAATAGATTTCCTGTGTGCTATTTGGATTTTGTGTTACGGAGAAAAAAATAGTGTATGTTTAGCTTTGAGCTTGTAATGGAAGATGCTCAGTACAAGATAGGTGGTATAGGAAAAGACAATTAAATTTAAACTAAAACTGTGGTTTAGTTATGAGATAGAAGAGGTGGAGGCAGGTTTGAAAGCTCTCGTGAAGACTTTTGGCTTTAAGGTTTTTGTTTGCTTTTTCTGCTTTGCATTTGTTTCCACTGCAAGGAGGCTCTGGTCTAGATCTTTTTACTTAATCTGTCCCAACTTGTATATACACTTGACTGTCTACCTGATAGGTAGTTTTTTGAGGGCATCGAATATGGACAAACTGAATTTACCATTGTCTTAAATGTTTTTTACCTTTGTAAATGTCATACACCACATCTGTCATCCAGAAATCTTGGAATAGTCACAACACCACTTTTAATATATTAAGCCCTAATAATCACCAGAGTGTGTCATTTCTAACACTTCAGATCTGAAATCTACTTATCCTATTGCAGCCACAATTCTGTCTTTGATGTTCAGGTGTCTTCATGCAGTTTTTTTTTTTTCTTTTTCAAATAAGTATATTTGCACATAGTGCAACATTGAAAAGTTACAGAAAGGATATTAGTAAAAAGAAAATCTTTTTTTTTTTTTTTTTTCTAAGTTACCTCTCAAAATTTACTTACTGTTTTCACAGCAGCTGCTAGAAAGTTTGCTAGGTAACATTTCATAGTATTTCATCACAAACATGAACATAATTGTGTTGCATTTCCCCTTACATATTTGAGATCACAGTGTATATGTTTTATTAAACTGTTCTGTTAGTTTTATTCCTTGCCATATGAAAATACTTATTTTAGCCGGGCGGTGGTGGCGCATGCCTTTAATCCAGCACTCGGGAGGCAGAGGCCAGGCGATCTCTGTGAGTTCGAGGCCAGCCTGGGCTACCAAGTTGAGTTCCAGGAAAAGGCGCAAAGCTACACAGAGAAACCTGTCTCGAAAAACCAAAAAAAAAAAAAAAAAAAAAGAAAAAAGAAAAAAAAAAAAAGAAAATACTTATTTTGAATTGTGTTGGTTTCAGAGTTGTCATTCACATAGTGAGATTTCATTGGGATTGGTTTGGTGATTTTTGTTATTTTGGTTTTTGAAATTTTTCTTATGTTCTTTTAATGTGTATTGAGTGTAGAAATGCTTCAGAATGTACAGTTCATAATTGAAAATGTGGTTCATATATTTTACTTAAGATAACAATTGTTTAACATATGCTAAAACTCTCCAATTGGAATAATTGGTGATTTTTGCCTCTATATTTTGATTTTATTGTGTGATTACCAGGTTTCATAAATACTAATTTGAGTCATTTCTTGGGTGTGTGTGTGTATAGAAGTAGCCATAGTTGTTGCTACTTAATATCTTGTATTGTGAGAGTCATTCATTTCATGTTTTTTTTTTTTTTTTGGTTTTTCGAGACAGGGTTTCTCTGTAGCTTTGCTCCTTTCCTGGAACTCACTTGGTTAGTCCAGGCTGGCCTCGAACTCACAGAGATCCGCCTGGCTCTGCCTCCCAAGTGCTGGATTAAAGGCATGCGCCACCACTGCCTGGCCATTTTCATGTTTTATTCTTTATTACAGAAAGGAGAAAATAAGTTTGCATTCTTGATTAGTTGAAAAAGGTACAGTTCTCTTACTGTATTACTTTTTTTTTTTCTTTTTCTTTTTTCTTTTTTTTTTTTTTGTTTTTCAAGACAAGGTTTCTCTGTGTAGCTTTGCGCCTCCTCTGAACTCACTTAGTAGCCCAGCTGGCCTCGAACTCACAGAGATCCGCCTGGCTCTGCCTCCCGAGTGCTGGGATTAAAGGAGTGCGCCACCACGGCCCGGCTTACTGTATTACTTATTTCACTGAAAGATACTTTGGTTTTCATCACAAATTAGCAATTTAGGGCTAGAATGTTGGCACTTTGCTTTTTCTAAGTTCTTAACCCTTTGTTTTATAGGGCCCAACTAATACTGAATTCTCTATATTAATGAATTCTCTCCTCGGCACGCATGATCCTCTGAACATTAGATGACAACACTGGGAATTGGTTGTCTCCTGCCTTGTTGGGCAAGGTTTTTCTTTGTTTTTCCTGCTGTGCTACGTGTATACTCAGGCTAGCTGTCCTGGGACCTTCTGGGTTCATCTCCTGTCTCTGTCTCCCATTTCACTTTAGGAATGTTGAGATTGCAGATGTATCTGGTTTTATGTGGGTTGTGGTGTCAAACTTGGATTATCAGGGTTGCATATCTATCACTTTTAACCTTCTGAGCAATCTTCCAGAATGGCCCAAAGCCAAATGATTTCTAAGATGTGCATGGATAAGAAATATCACATTGGGCTGGAGAGATGGCTCAGAGGTTAAGAGCATTGGCTGCTCTTCTAGAGGTCCTGAGTTCAAATCCCAGCAACCACATGGTAGTTCACAACCATCTGTAATAAGATCTGGTGGCAGGGATACATGCAGACAGAACACTGTATACATAATAAATAAATAAATCTTTAAAAAAAAAGAAATGTCACATTTAAATGGATAGATACACTACTGATGTTAGGCAATTGGGTGTTACAAAAGAATCACTTGGCATTAGTTTTAGTTACTTTCTGATCCATTGAAAGTTTTTTACTGCTTGGTATTGTTTAAATGTAGATTTGTATTATGATTATATTTGATTATAGTTTATCTATAAAGGTAGAGTTGGAAGATTGTAAGTTAGAAAAAGAATATAATTGCTAGGAAGTTATAGTTAAGAACTTTTTGGAGACAGGTCTCACTATGTAGCTCTAGCAGTCCTGGGAACTCACTGTGTAGCATTAGGTTGGCCTCGAACTCTGAGATCCTGCTTTTGCCTCCCAGTACAGATGCTGGTAGTTGCATATGTTTTAAAAAAATATTTATTTTATTTTATGTGTATGGGTGTCTGTGTATTTCTGTGTACTGTGTATATGCAGTGCCCTCAGAGGTTAGAAGGTGGTGTATCCTCTGGAACTATTGAGTTACAGATGGTTGTGAGCTGCCATGTGGGTGCTGGGAACCAAGCTCAGGTTCTATGGAAGACTTAATACACCATTGAGTCTTCTCTCAGTGTCATGTCCCATCCCACCCCTACCCCCCACCCCCACACCACTTCTTCCTGCTCTAGCCACTTATGCTGTATTACAGTTGTGTGCCACCACATACCTGGCAATGTCTATCATATTATTTTTCATCTGTGTATCTTTTTTTGGTGAAACATTATTTGAGTGTTTCCCTGTTTCTTACTTGGATAGTTTTCTTTTTCACTATTTGGCTTTGAGCTGTTTAAGTGTCTTTTGGAAATGCTGGAGATAAAAGTTAGAGACTGGTGTATACTGGGCAAGCATTCTATCTCTGGCTAAACCAATGCCCTCAGCCTGAGGGTTCTTGTACTGTACTGTACCCTTGAGAAAGAATTTCTCACTGTATCTAGAGTGCTCCCCCCCCCCAGGCTGCGTGGTTCCAGCAAGCCCCAACAGTGTCACCCCACCTCCCCAGCATTGGGGTTACAAGTGAGTACCTCTGTGGTGTGGTTTTATGTGGGTATGCAGTCCAGAACTCAGCTCCTCATATTTGTCAGTAAGCTCTTCTCTCCAGTGAGCCCCAGCTCTAAAATTTATAATAAATATCTTTTTTTATGTGTTTATATTTGAATAAGATGTGAGCTTAGGTTGAAGTTATTTTATTTTTGTTGTAATATGTTAGTTACTCCACCCCTATTTGTTAAAAAAGGCGATATTCTTTTCATCTAATTGCTTGTATCTGTCAAAAATTAGTTAGACATAATTTAGAGTCTTATTCTTCTGGTGCTATATTCTATATTATTTGTTCATATATCTGTTCTTCCATTAGTATGATTATGATAGCTAAATCTAAGCTGTAATATCAAATATTGTAATTCTTAGCACTTATTCTTGTCAGTATTGTTTTAGCTAGACCGAGGCCTCTTCAGAAATAAATAATTGTTCTGTATTCATTTAAAAATAAGCTGAGGGCCTATGAGGTGGCTCATCAGTGGTAAAGCGCCTGCTACCAAACCTGATGACCTACGTTAGATCCCCAAGATCCACATGGTGAAGGAAAAAAATAGCTCTTGAAAGTTGTCTTATGATCTTCATATATGTGCCTAAGGCATACACCCTAAATGCACTAAAAATGATAAAAAAAAGTTGATATGAATACAGTAACTATATATCATAGGAATTACTATGTTGTCTTTCCATTTCCACAAGTTTGAGGTGAGTTTTCATTTAATTAGGTTCTTGTGACTTATTCGATGAGTATTTTGTTAAATTATACCTAAGTGTTTCATTTCCTCTTGAAACAAGTAGATCTGAATGAAGACCACAATTTATACTTACTCCAACTGTGAAACTGTGATTGATAATCTAAAGTTTTTAAAAAATTTTGTGTGTGTGTGAGTGTGGATGTTGTGTGTGTGTTTCTTGGCTGGGCATCAAACCTAGGACCTCATGCATAGTAGGTAATTGCTCTGTCACTGAACCATACCCCTCATCCCTGATGTATTAAATTTTATATTAAATTATTTGTTTTGTGTACATGTGTGTGCCTACTCATGCAGGCACTTGTGGAGGACAGAGGTTGATGTCAGGATGTCTTTTTGAGACACTTTTAGTCTTTTAGTTTTTGAGACACTTTATGGATTTGTGTAGACTGGCTAGCCAGTTGTGCTTACATGGCAGACCCTTTTTTTTTACCAACTGAACCATCTCCCCACCCTAGTGTGTTATATATATATATAATTTATATTTTGTATAGTAACCTTGATCACACATTTATCCTAGTAAATTTTATTATTATTAAATATTCCTTGTGTGATATTCTAAGTAGAGACTCATGTTACCTGTAAGTATTAAAGTTTTATTTTTTCCTTTCTAACCTTTTTCAATGTATTATTCTTGCTTCATTGCAGTGACTTAGCGTTTCTAGTAGGTACTGTGTTGAATAAGAATAGAGACAGTGGACATCTTTTCCTTGTTCTTGAAGATAGAGGGAAAAATTCAGGTATTTGTTGTAAAATATGTGGTAGAACTAAAAAATCTCTAAAATTACATTTATTCTGTGTGCTTGTGTGTGGGCACATGTGTGCAGATCAGGGGATGGTTTATGGGAGTTGAGTTGGTTCTCTCCTTTCTACGATGTAGATCCTGGAGATCCAACTCAGGTTGTCAGGCTTGGTGACAGGCACCTTTACTGCTGAGGCTGTATTAAAAAAAAAATCAGCTTATGCTAGTTTGACGCAGTTTATATAGTTGAGATGAGAAAGTTCTTGTATCTATTCTCCTTACCCTGCTTTTAACTGTGCAGGAATTTTTCTCATGAAAGTTGGATTTTGTTGAATGCCTTTTTTAAAGTGGGTCATTTGATGTGATTTTTACCATTTTCTTTAGTCTGTTGGTGTGATAAATGCTGAACCAGCTTTACATACCCAGAATAAAACTCAGTTGGTCTTCACATATACTTCATTTTGTACCTTGTTGAGTTACATTTGCTAATTTTTTGTTGAGTTTTCTGTCTGTGATCATGAGGAGGATGAATTCTGTTGAATTTCTATATTTTTGGTTTATAGTTTGGGATAGCATTTGTGTAGCTTTGGTATCAGGTTACTACTTGCCACGACCTGCCCAGCTGGAGCACAAAATCTGGCTAGGGACACCGAGGTTAAACAGTACTCTAGATACCCAGTTTCAGTTTGTCAGGGAAGCAGCTCTCTTTATTCTTACCAACATGGGCTTATTTATTTACCCCTCCAACAGCAGGGGTCAAGGAATGGTTACCCTGTATCTGGAGGCAAGCTGGACACTATTTTCCAAACAGGAAAAACCACAGGGGAACTGATCCCAGCACCCTCGGGAACCCAACTGCACATTTTTCACACAAACAATTTAACCGGGACAGGACAAAAAAGGGCATTTAAGATTAAGGCAGCAAACTTACAGCTGCCGACAGCTACTGTCCTCCAGAAAATGAGTTGGGAAATGTTTTCCTTTATTTCTGAATGAAAATGTGTGAAATAGGTTTTAATTTAATTTTTCAGTGAAATTATGTAAGTTTCCCTTTTTGAAGCTATTAGGAATTCACCTGTAATAGTTCTCGGACTTTCTGATTGCCATCTTTGCTGAGTTTTGGTAGTTTGTACTTTTAGGGGAATTTTCTAAATTATTGGGTTTGTTATCTAGGAACATAGAATTATTCCTATTATTTTTCTATTGTCCTTTCAATGGCAATTTTATATTTGTAGTGATCCCTAGTTTCATTTATGACACTAAAAGACATTTCAGGGTCTTTTCTTCATCTCTCTCTCTCTTTTGGTTTTTCGAGACGGGGTTTCTCTGTGTAGCTTTGCACCTTTTTTGGAACTCGTGTTGGAGACCAGGCTGGCCTCGAACTCACAGAGATCCGCTGCCTCTGCCTCTGCCTCCCAGTGCTGGGATTAAAGGCACCACCACCGCCCGGCTCATCTCTCTTCTTAAGCTAGGAATTTAGATTATTTTGTTTGATGTTACAGTGTTAGCATATTACCTTTAAGCACTACTTTGGCACTACTTTTAGCTCACAGCTTACAGAATATGTGAAGCACATATTCTGTAGCAGTTTTCATTCAGTTTTATGATGTTTTAAATTTCTCCCGAGATTTCAGATCTTTTTGAGCCCTGGAGTATTAACAGCTTGTTTAGGTTATGAATATTTGGAGATTTTTTTTCTCTTTGCCTTATTACTGATTTTTTAGTTTACATCCATTGTGGTCAAGACATTTTACTGTGTATAATTTCATTCTCTTTCAGTTGCTGTCATTTGTTTTATGATTTGGGATATTTTGTTTTCTATTTGCGAATATTCCTGGGTGCTTGAATATGTATTCTACTCTCATGTGTAAACCCACATGACAGATGATGTTGGTTGATTGTGTTTAGTTCTTCTCTGTCCTTGCTGGTTTGCTGTCCAATGTTTCTATGAATTGTTCAGTATGTGGTTTGGATGTCTTCATCTGTAATTGTGGATTTGTGTTTGCTTCCTGTACTTTGAGGTTCTGTCATTACATACATACCCATGTCTTTTGATGTGTTAATCCTTTTGTCAGTATTTAATGTCTCCCTTTGTTTTATTGGTGATTTCCCCTGCTCTGCTGTCTACTTTCTCTTATTATAGACACTTTTGCCTTTTAAAATACTTAATTTTTATGTAGTATTTTTTTCCCTTTTTTTTGTGTGTATTGGCAGTAGAAGCCAGGGCCTTGCATAAGTTAGGCAAGCACTCTGCCACTGTGCTATACTTCCCACTCTGGTATATATTTTTTTCTTTGAACTTACTTGTGTTGTCATTGGAAGTAATTTTTTGCCCAGAGTGTATGTTGTTAGACACTTAAATAAATTAACTCGCCGGGCGGTGGTGGTGCACACCTTTAATCCCAGCACTCAGGAGGCAGAGGCAGGCGGATCTCTGAGTTCGAGGCCAGCCTGGGCTACCAAGTGAGTTCCAGGAAAGGAGCAAAACTACACAGAGAAACCCTGTCTCGAAAAACAAAAACAAAACAAAAAATTAACTCTTCCTGTCTCTTTTAATTAGTGTCTCTAGTTCATTTATACTTAAGAGTTTAAGCCTGCTATTTTATTTTGTTTCATGTGTGTTTTAGTTATGGTTTCTATTTCTGTGATAAAGACTATAACCAAAAGCAACTTGGGGACGAAAGGTTTTATTTTATATTACACTTTCAGGTAAGGGTCCATCACAGAGGGAAGTCAGGGCAGGATCCAGGAGGCAGGAGGCCATAGAGGGGTGCTGCTTACTGGCTGTTTCTCACACTTGCTCCTCACACTTGCTCCGCCTGCTTTATTATACATCCATGGGAGATCCTACTTTGGGATGGCACCAACCAAAATGGGCTACTTAAGACATTGTCCTATAGGCTTGCCCTTAGACTGATCTGTTAGGAACATTTTCTCAATTGATGTTTTCTCTTCCTAAATGACTGAAGCTTCTGTCAAATTGACATAAAACTAGTGAAAAACAAGTGAATATAGCCTCAAGGACCTATATAATAAAACAAATGAGCTAAGATTATTTTCAGAGTTTTGGAAAATGGGGGGATATTAAGATTCAAAAAGTATTCAATGTAACAGTGGCTGAAAACTTTTCAAATTTGTTGAAACTGATTACACAGATACAGAAAGGCAAGTGAACATGAAATAAAACAAAACTGAAAATACCAGCACCAATATCCTAATAATTAAACTTCTGAAAAGCAGAGACAAAAAGATTCTTGAAAGTGACCAGGCAGAGATGCTTCATTATTTATAGGGGAACACTAATTTGAAGGATGGCAGATTTCTCATTTGCAATCAGACAAAAACCAAAACAAACAAAAAACCAGAAGGTAACAATAAAACCCTTGTCTAACATACTGAAAGGGAAATCTGCACTTACATAGCCATAGTATTAGTGCTGACTTAACACAAAAGCGTATTACAGAGAAAGAGTAGTAGGAAGGCTGAGTAGGGACAGGGCTGTCGTCTATCTTATACAAATGACTGCAGTAGAAGGGAGGAACAAAAAAACAAATACCAGTCATTGACAGTGAGATGTGGTGATTAAATCTGAAGAGAAAGAGCTGAAGGATTGGGAAGTGATGCTGTTATGATAGAGCCAGGGTTTGCTTTTGTGGGTAATTACTCTCCTGGATACAAAAGACTATCAAAACAGAGAGGGAAGCTTAAGGACACAGTCAAATTTCACATTCTATAAAAATCATAGTACAGGCCAAAAAACTAGGGTAAGGTGAGTAAATAAGACATGAGTCCTGAGAATCCAAGTAAGTGCATGAATATGGACTTTCTGGCTGGCCATCTTTTCCTCTCAACAGTTTTAATGTGTCATCCCACTGGTTTCTAGCTGCCATGGTGTCTGATAAAGGAATCAAGTTTTTTTTTTTTTTTTTAATTCTGTATGTGATGAGTTGCTATTTTGTTGTTGTTCCTTTAAAGATTCTCTCTTTTGGTAGTTTTACTGTAATGTATATTAATTTGCAGCTCTTTGAATTTAATCTACCTGGAGTCCGCTGAACCCTCTGAATGTGAATTATTAACATGTTATTTTTTTATTATGTTTGAAATTTTTTAGCCAGTATTAAACTATTTAAATGGTTTTTCCTGTTACAATTCCTTTAAAAAAATAAAAAATAAAATTACATTTACTAATTTGTGTTTGTATCTGAATATAACTATCAAAATCCATTTGTTAAACTTTAATCCCCAGTGGATGTCTCCAATCAAATTCCTCTCCTCAGAGCTCAGGGAATCCTGCACAAGGAGGCCCAAAGATTGTAATGAGTGTACAAGATAGAGGACACCAAGAAAACAAGTCTCTCTAAATCAACATGAGCAAAGCTCACATGAACTCAGAGACTGAAGCAGCATGCATAAGGCCTGCAAGTCTGCACCAGGTCCTCTGAATATATATTCTAGCTTTCAATTTAGCGTTTTTTATGGGACTCTCAAGTGTGTGAATGAGTGGGTCTCTGATTCCTGAGCCTTCTCTTGGGCTCTTTTCCTTCTGTTGGGTTGCCTTGTCCATCTTCGATGTGATGGTTTTTATTTTATTTATATTTTATTTTGTTATGTTTTATTGTTACCTCTTAGAAGCTTGTTCTTTTCTAATGAGAGACAGAAAGGGAGTGAATCCAGATGGGAAGGGAAGTGGGAAGGAAATGGAGGAAACTGAGAAGGGAAACTGTAATCAGAATATATTTTATGAGAAAAGAATCTACTTTCAATGAAAGGGGGAAAATGTTAGTTTAAAATAAAAATTAATCCCCAATGTAATAGTAGCAAAAGTTAGAGGCTTTATAGGAGGTGATAAAGATATGAGAGCTGATCTTTCATGAATAGGATTAATGGCCTTATAAAAGAATTAAGTTTTTCAGCCAGGCATGGCAGTGCATACCTTTAAACCCAGCATTGGGGAGACCGAGGCAAGGGGAGCCCTGAACTCAAGTCTGATCTACAGAGTGAGTTCCAGGACAGCCAGGGAGACATAGAGAAACCCTGACTCCAAAAACAATAGATAGATAGATAGATAGATAGATAGATAGATAGATAGATAATAGTAAGGTTTTTCCTCAAAGAAATAAATTCTAAAAGCAGAAATGAAAAATTTTAAATTAAGATTTTCCTATGACTTTTTTTTCTAGCTATGTTGCCCAGGCTAGCCTTGGACTCAAAGATTCTCTTACCTCAGCTTCCAGAGTGCTTGAGAATTTAACCATGAGCCACTACACTCAGCTTATCAATTTGACATTCTTTAAGACTTGTGTTCATTAACATGGTATAATAAATAGCTTTCAGCTAAAATTTTCATTTTGCAAACTCTGAGCACCAACAAAGTCAAGGAAAAACTTTGAGTTCAATAAAAATTAAATGGCTTCAATCCTCCCAAGTCGTAATTCTTACAACCAAAAAATTCCTGGAAATAACACAAGAAACAGTATCTGAATACTAAATCTAAATAACACAAGAAAGTATCTGAACAATGGAAAGAAAGCAACATATTTTTGAGATCTCAGGACCTTCCCTATTTCCAGGACAGAATATCGCTGCAGAAACTACTGATCTAGTACCATCAGCCATAACAGAGTAAAGAAGAACTACAAGAAAAGCCAAAGTCCCAAGGAAAAGGCAGCTTAACAAAAAAAAAAAAACTTGTTCCTCCCTTCTACTGCAGTCATTTGTATAAGATAGACAACAGCCCTGTCCCTACTCAGCCTTCCTACTACTCTTTCTCTGTAATACGCTTTTGTGTTAAGTCAGCACTAATACTATGGCTATGTAAGTGTGGTTAATATGATTTTTTTTCCTTTTTATGTACAAGTTTTGTTTTGAGGCATGAATTAGGTTTTTTTGTTTTGTTGCTGTCAGTTTTCCTTTTAGTGTTGTGGTCACTTTAAGATCCCTAGCTGCTCTTTTGCTTTATTTCTAAGCAGTGACAAGAGTACTTTTCTTTCCTAATTGTTTTTATCTACTTCTGATTGTTCCTCTATTTGCCCCATTATATCTTGATTATAATCCTGTAGCTTTTTGATCACCTGGAAGTGAATTTGTACACGATTTGGTTAAGAATAAAATACTAAGGTAGCTTGGTAATTAAGAGCTTGTATTATTACTCTTACAGAAGGACCTGGGTTTGGTTCCCAACAAAAACTACATTAGGTGGCTTACAACAACAGCCTGTAACTCCAGCTCCAAGGTGTCTGATGCCTCTGGCCTCCAAAAGTGTCTCTCCCTCCTCCCCCCACATATATACACGTTATTAGAAATAAAATAAATCTTAACAAAAAGCCATATCCTTTACTAAAACCTTAAAATTGTATCTGCCTTCATTGTTGGACCCCCCACTAGCTCTTGTCGTCATTAAAAAAAAAAGATTTCTTTTTATTTTGTGTATATGAATGTTTGCCGGCATCTATATATGTGTACCATGTGTATGTCTCTGGAAGTCAGAAGAGGTTGTTAGATTCCCTGGAACTGGAGTTACAGATGGTAGTGAGCTGCCATGTGGGTACTAGAAACTGAAGTTGTTTTTTGCAAGTGCTCTAAATTCCTCAGCTGTCTCTCCAGCCCTCTCTTTGTCTTTTAAATAAGTCTTTTAACACTTGTAAGCTTTTCCTTGCTCATCTATAAAATAGGACAATAGATACCACTTGCATGCAGCAATGAATGCTTGTAAAGTGCACTCTATTTAGCAGTTAGTAAGTGGTTGTAATAGTAATTTTGATAAGGGACTTGGTAAAATACCATAGATGGTAGAATGGTATCTGGTGTGGGCAGTTGTGTAGGATTTTGTAGGGAGATTCAGGGGAGAACTGTGTAAGGAAATATTAAAGTTGTTACCTGGAGAAATAGATATAAAAAAGTAGGTAGTATTTCTGACAATTATGGATTCTAGGTATACTTTGATATGAATATATATTATATAATATGTATATATTTATATACACATATACACTTTATACATATATACATATTATATATAATATATATTCGTATTTTCCTTGGCCATATTATCAGACTTTGCTGTTCATTAGCTTTGAGACTACGAGTGTCAGAACCCGTTAAGTGATTTACTTTTAGAAAATAAGTAGAATAAATGTTTTCTCTGTAATATTCCTGTTATTTGTTTGTATCTGGTATGTTTTCTCTTGTCATTGTAATATTAGCAAAGCTAACAAACCCTGGGTATTCTTCATTACTATACTCTGTGTTAAGGTGAGGGCATGCTGTAGTCCCAACAAAGTTACAGAACCACTCAATATCTTACATAATCTTGAGTTAACTAAAAATGTTAAATTACATTTATTTATTTGTGTATGTGCTCATATGTGTGTCATAGCACAAGCGGAGGTCAGAGGACAGCTTGCCAGAATCTAGTTTCTCTTTCTATTATGTGGGTTCCAGGGATTGAACTCAGGCTTTAGTCTTGACAGCAACTGCCTTTACTCACTAAGCCATCTTGCTGGCCCTGCATTAATTTTTCATAGCAATAAATCTACTTAGTGTTGTCTGTTTGCTGTACTGTATGTTATATTATCAGAAACATCTGCAGCTACCAAAGTTTTCCACAATATAGATACCTGCTTTAGTTAATTTAACAACTTGTGGTCTTTTTTAAGACATTAAGCCCAACTCACAGTTCTTTTTTCCACTAATTGTTGGCTTAGAGTGAAAAATGTTTAAGTGATGGTGGTAAGATGTGTATATAGAAAAGTAGTTGTTTACTGTTACCTTTTTTTACATTGCTGCTCATAGTTTTTTGTTGGCATTTCTACTTGAATAAGGGAAGTACAGAAAATGTAGTTTTGGAAAATAATAGACTATATCTTAAAATGATATGCCTTTTTTTATACTAGGCAGTGATACTTAAGTTCTGAGACTTCGCCTGATTTATTGCTTGTGCCCATCAATCTCTGGTATTTTGTACATCAATACGTGGCCTTTGATTTGTATTCTCATTGCTTTTAGTGATAAGAAATGTCTGTTTTCACAAAAACATGCGTTAATTGTGGGAGAGAAGCAATGCTAATCAATTGGTTAATTTTTGTTGTCTCTATATTTGAGAAGAACTGAGTAATCTTTCATAAACATATACTTAAAGTTCACTGTGGACTATGAAGGCTAGAAAAGACATGGCTCACTCAGGATAAATTCACCTTATTATGTTTTGATTTTTCAGTGGTATGAAACGTGTTAGGAATAAGTTTGGGATCACAAGTAAGAGACCACCCATTCTAACGGTAGTGTCTGGACAAAGCAAACTTCACTCTTGATCAAGAGGTGTGCTGGGGAAGAGCAGACACACTAGACAGGAAGTCCTCTTGGTTGGTTCTTAGTCTAAAGAAGGTTGTGGTTGTCTCTTTTCCCCATTGACTGGAGTCCAACTCACAGTCTTAATCATTTGGCTAGTCTACAAAGAATTGGCGCTTAGGAAATGGAAGAGGAAGGGAAGGGTCACTGCTCCAGGCCAACAAATTCCTAGAATTGAGTTTTGGGCCTTTGAGTAAACAAGGGTTTTACTGAGTGAGGAGGATTAAAACATTTTGCAAGTCTTTTAAGGTGGGGAGACAAAAGGATCTTAATTTGTCCTAAAAACAAGTTTTTAGTATTTGATAAAAAAAAACCCCTCTTAATTGATATTTCTTACAAAATTGATATGCATTCAATAGAAACTGTACTTTGAGTTTGGGCCATCACCAGGCCTAGCTGTGTGGTGTTTTCTTATGATACTGGGCTACAGCAGTGAACCAACCGCAGGTCCCAGTCAGCCATGGAACATCCTATGCTCTAAGATGTATTGTATGGCCAAGCTAGGATCCTGGTAGGTTAGGTGTAATAAGTGCCACTTCCCTATTTTTTAAACGACACCGGCTTGCTTGTGTTGTCTAGGCTCATCCCAAACTCTTGTGTTTAAGTGATCTACCCATCTCAGCTTCCCAAAGTAGCTGAGACATATGCTACCAATCAACTCTTGTGTTTAAGTGATCTACCCATCTCAGCTTCCCAAAGTAGCTGAGACATATGCTACCAATCTGGTTGCAGTGCATTTTTGAATTAAAGTATTTCAAGTTTAACATGGATCTATTTGGAGGAGTTAATGTATTAGAGCAGCATCCGTATTCTTGTGTGGTGAGGAATATTTGCATCTTTATTACTATGCCCTGATAAGTGTTGTATATGGCAAGGTATTCTTAAGTTGAACATGGGTGTCAAGTGATGTCTGAAGGAAAGAAATAAGAAGAAGTACTAGTGTCTAGTTACTTATTTTTTTAAAACTTTTTTTCCCCCTGGGTGGTGGTGACGGCGCATGACTTTGATCCCAGCACTCGGGAAGCAGAGCCAGGCGATGTCTGTGAGTTTGAGGCCGGCCTGTCTATAGAGATGAGATCCAGGATAGGCATCAAAACTACACAGAGAAATGGTCTCGAAAAAAACAAACAAACAAACAAACAAAAAACCAAAAAAAAAAAAAAACCCCACCTTTTTTTTTTTTTTTTTTGTGTGTGTGTGTGTGTATGGGTGTTTTGCTTGCATGTTTGTCATCTACCACATTGTGTGCTTGGTGCCTGATGCCCATGGAGGCCTTTTAAAAGAGGGAGACCTGCGTCCTTTCTACACCATCTCTCCAGCTCAGGCTTACCAATCTTAACTTTCTTTTTTTTAATTTAAAAAAATTCAAATATTTGGGCTGCTTTTAATGTTAAAGTAAAAGAAAGATAACAAAGATATTATTTACTTTTTGTAGTAAGCTGGGCAGATGTGTCATGTGGCAGACCAAGAAAAGTAGAAAAAGAGTATGCACTTTTTAGCAGGCATTCTCTTTTTCTCTCTTTAATTCCTCTGGATCCCTAGGGTGTGAAATGGTGTCTCATATTCAGGGTAGGTCTTTCTCCTTTGGAAAGCCCTCACAAACACATCCAGATTTGCCTCATGGATCTGAGGGGTGATTCTAAATCCTGTCATGTTGACAATGAAGATTAACCATCACAAAAAAATAAAGGAAAACAAATATTTTTTTTCTTCCTAATATATGTTTCTACCCTCCTGACTTGTGTGTATTTTATCACAATTTACTCTGGTGCCATGCAGGCTTCTATTTTAAAATTTTTGTCTACTCTGCTTGATTGCTAGTTCTGTGAGTATGATGCCTGTCTTGTTTAATCTTGAATCTTGAATGTGTACTTAACATAGTGCTAGTGCCCACTACATAACAGGAGCCCAGTATGTGATTACTCTATTATTGGTAACTTGTATTGGAATAGCATTTTATTTTGATTATATTTGTAATAGTCAAATTGTGTAAGTGTACCTGTCTTCCATTACACACATACCTCGAGAGAACATGTTTCCTTTATATATTGCCTCATTTTTTTTTTTTTTTTTTTTTGGTTTTTCGAGACAGGGTTTCTCTGTGTAGCTTTGCGATATTTCCTCATTTTATCCAAATGTCTTTTGTCTGTGTAATAAATGTACAACCTGGATTAAATTTGTTTTTTAAAAATGATAACAAGATTGTTATGTTTTGATATTTTTCGGAAGTGAACTGTGTATATTTGGTATTTTCTGGCTAGAAAGCATGATGGTGGTGTGAGCCAGTTTTTTTCATTTTATGTTTTGTTGTGTGAGATAGACAGAGTGCCAGAGTATTTTATTTTATGCATGAGTGCAAAACTGAGAGGGGTTTATGGTATGCAGCAGGTGATCCCATTTAGTGGGGTTGACTAAAGAATTGGGCAGAAGTTGAGAATATTCAAATAGAGACTGAGGAAAGGAAGAGGAGAGATGTAGAGGTGTTTTGGGAGCTGTTGTTGGGTAGAGGGCAAACTTTATGTCAATTTTGGAGAGAACATCCTTTCCTAGTAAGGAAATTGGGCCTGAGGGAGTGAGGAGAAAAGAGTGGGAAAAGGAAAAACCTTTGAAGGAGCAAGTTAAGGGAGTCTGGAAGGGTAGAGTCAAGGTTTATGTAAGGCCTCAGAGGAACTGAGAAGGGTTTTTAGACTTGTCTTGAAATTTTTTTTGGATTTATATACCTTAGATTACTTTTCTTACAACTTAAGCATTCATATTTTCAGACCTTTGTATACTTTAAATTACTTTCTTAGACCTGCATAACTTGTATCACTTTATTTTTCCTTGACTTACATAACTTATTTGTTTCTCATAACCTTTAGAAACTCCAAATCTTTCTTAGTGTGAAACCTGCCACTTCACTGACCAGGCAGCTGGTGTTTGTTGTAAAGCTACAGTTAGCCATCCATGTCATCAGAGATCTGAGAAGGATCAATTTGAGTAGGAAGTATAATTTAAATGGCTTTTGTATCAATTAAAACGACAGAGACTTACTAAGACAGTTGTTTGAGGCTTATGTGGTTCATGGGTGCAGAAGCAGTGGTCTTTGGCTGTCATACAAGAGTAGCATTCACTCTTCAGTTGTCACACCAGAACAGCGGTTGTCTGACCCAAGTTTGAGAAATTTTTCTGTGGAGAAGGATTTGGGAAAACTGTTGTTCCTTTGACAAGGCAGAGTACAGCAGTCAACCCAAGTGTCCGCAGTTTGTACAGGTTCCTGGTGGCAGGTAAGGGATGGGGCAGTTTTGTCCAGTAGTTAGCATTACCACAGTCCAGATGGAGTCATTAGTGTGTCTTCTCTGGAGACCTTAAAATTTTCTTGTTAGGAGGGGGTCTTTGTTTATTGTGGGAAGTTTTTTATTGATCATTTTAAATGCAATCAATATTCATCAGATCGCTGAGGATTTTGAGGACCATTATCTATTAAGTATACCTGACTTTAGGCTTAATCTTAAAAACATATACAGGAGGCTAAATAAGGCTTATTACTGTAATTAATCATGACTATAAATATTTTTTTGAACACTAATATTAAAGAATATGATCCTTTATATGAGGTGACTGACCATTAACTTGCATGTCTTAATTATCTCTAACAGTTTACAGTATGTTTAGCAGCTTTTATAAGGTTAGGGTTTGCAGCTTTATCTCTGTTAAGTTTGAGCCTTAAAATTTGAGTTGAAGATTTAATTGGAGATCCTTCAGCGTCAAAATAAACCATAAATGTAAACTTTTTACCATTACAGAATATCACAGTATTTTTTGTGTGACTCAGTTTTTTATAAATCGCTAAAGTTTAACCACGTAGCAAAGACAAGGAAGCTAGACAAATGTTACTGTGAACCTAAATAGACCTTAGGAATTTATAAACCGTATTTATCAAACATATGTTACTTATCTAAATTTTTAGAAAACCTGGTGTTTGAACAATTTAGCAAAGACATAAATAGGTGTAAATCTCTAAATCAGCTTTTGTTAATCTGAGTACACCTCTATAACTTTAAAATTTTATCATCATATACAATATATTTTAAACCAGAACTGAATCATACATATATATGTAGTATGTTGTAGCAAATATCTTAAATTTTTATCATCATACAGAAATCCATACCAAACCAAAATAGTTTGGAGACTTTCTTAGTTTAAAAAGGAGATACAGTGATAAACTAAGGTCTCAGTAGGACTGAGAATTTTTATAATTGTTGCTTTATACCATGTGGTCCATGTACTCTTCTTTAACCTTAGTAAAGATGGCTGTCAGTCATGTGGTTGCTTCCATCTTGATGAGGCCATCAGTCAAGACTGATGAGAGCCACATGGTTGCCATTTAACAACATCTGTTTTCTTAAATAAGAGTTGAATCTTAAGTTACATATATAGTATACTGTTGTAAATTAAGATTACCCATGTGTCTTAGGGTTTCTGTTGTTGTGAAAAGCCACCATGACCATGGCAACTCTTTTTTTTTTTGGGTTTTTCGAGACAGGGTTTTTCTATGTAGCTTTGCGCCTTTCCTGAACTCACTCGGTAGCCCAGGCTGGCCTCGAACTCACAGAGATCTGCCTGCCTCTGCCTCCCAAGTGCTGGGATTAAAGGTGTGGGCCACCACTGCCCGCCCATGGCAACTCTTATAAAAGAAAATATGTAATTGGGGCAGGCTTACAGCTTCAGAGATTTAGTCCATTTTGTCATGCAGACAGACATGGTGCTGAAAAGATAGCTGAGAATTCTACATCTTGATTCACAAGCAGCAGGAAGTGAACTGTGTACTACACAGGACGTAGCTTACACACAAGATCCCCAAAAATCTCTTATACCTTACTCTGTTCTACACTTCCAAAAGTCTCTTATCTCCACTTCCCTCCAGCAGAATTTCATTTTGTGACCCTCTCTCCTCCTTGGACTCAACTCAACAACTTGCTTCAGCACAGATCAATGGCCAAAATTGGCACACTTGATTTCCAAATTCCCAGCTTGGCGGTGATGGCGCATTGCCTTTAATCCCAGCACTCGGGAGGCAGAGCCAGGCGGATCTCTGTGAGTTTCAAGGCCAGTTTGGGCTACAAGAGTGAGTTCCAGGAAAGCGCAAAGCTTACACTGAAATCCTGTCTCGGAAAAACAAACAAACAAAACACCAAATTCCCACAAATTGTAACAACTGCATAAAACAGTTGAGCCCCAGAATATTTTATATCTAAACTTGCTCTGATCTACACTTTAAAAAATTTGTTAGCTTTAGGCCTTCTTTGTTCTCAGTTTACTTTGTTCTTTCCCCCTGGTCACTGGATTCAGTTTTACAGGATTAAGTATTTTTTAGGTATGGGTAATATTAAAATATTGTTTTTAGCCGGCGTTGGTGGCGCATGCCTTTAATCCCAGCACTCAGGAGGCAGAGCCAGGCGGATCTCTGTGAGTTCGAGGCCAGTCTGGCTACCAAGTGAGCTCCAGAAAGGCGCAAAGCTACACAGAGAAACCCTGTCTCGAAAAAAAAAAAAAATTGTTTTATGTTGTTCTACTTCAATAAAAAAGTTATTCTGGAGTTGAGTTATGGCTCCCCCTCCTAGACCCAACCATGGTTGTTTAAAGGTTTCCTCCAAAAATCTCTGTCCCATGTCAGGCAGCCTGACTATGTAACAGAGATAGGGAAACAAACAAGACAAAAGGATAGCTATTTCCAATGGGGGTTATTGCTACTCATCTCAAACTCTTTGGTTTTGGTTTAACTCCAGAGAGAAAGGAATTAAGATCCTGACTCATGTTGGATAAGTGCAAAATTGCATACAGAAGGAAAACACAATTAGGATTCTTGATTTATAGCTGAAAAAACACCGTTGACTGTTTCATTAAGTTAGTGGCTGGGAATTTTGTTCTGAACCTAACATAATGTACTGTAATAAAGGAAAGGTAGTTGGTTTTGAGGAAATAAGAAACATTTTTTATATCAAAAGCTATCATAAAGATTCATAGTAAAGCCGGTTGTGGTGGTGGTACATGCCTTTAATCCAGCACTCAGGAGGCAGAGCCAGCAGATCTTTGTGAGTTCTAAGAGCCAGACTGCTCTATAGAGCGAATCCAGGACAGGCACCAAAGCTACCACAGAGAAAACCCTGTTCTCAACCCCGCCCCCCCCAAAGATTCATAGTAAATACAAACCCAAGATATATAAATTTGTTATGTTTAAAGGAAACAGTGAAAAATTTTGGTAATAACCAGCTTTTTTTTTTTTAGTTGAAACAAATTATGCCATGTAGATACTAATTTTGAAATAAATATATTTTTAAGTGGAAGCAGATGTTAATTTTTGAAATAAGATTTGGGGGTGGGGCAGACAGTGACATGCTTTGAAACAGAGTCTCAGTAGCCCAGACTGGTATTGAACTTGCAGCTATCCTTTTGCCTCTTAAGTGCATATGAAGTATAGTTTGGTGTCACCACAGCTGACTTGATCTTTTGATAATGTTAAACTGTAGTTGAATTCTCTTTGGCCATCAACCTGCTCCCAAATAAAGAGGCTTGCTATTAATTATGAATGATTGCCTTAGTTTAGGCTTGTCCACTAGCTCTTTTAACTTAACCTGTTTCTATTCATCTACGTTTTTGCCTCAGAGCTTTTTACTTTTCTTTTCATTCTGTATGTCCTATTTACTGATTCCTCCATGTCTGCTGGCTGTCCCTTGGTGTGTGTCCCTGGCGTCTTTTTTTCTTTCTTCCCCTGAGCCTAAATTTCTCCTCCCTGCCTGGAAGTTCCACCTACACCTCCTCCCCCACTGTTGGCCTTTCAGCTTTTTATTAGACTAGTCAGGTGCCTTAGCAGCAAGGTAAAAACAGCAGCACAATCTTTACATAATTAAACAAACGCATCACATCTTTACGTAGTTAAACAAATATTCCGCAACATAAACAAATGCAGTACATCTTTACATAGTTAAACAAATATTCTGCAACATGAATAAATGTAACATGTCCTTTGCATAGTTAATATTACACAACATTGAACAGTTAGCATAGTCAATGAAAGAAATATTTATATATTGATGCAAAGATTTGTTCAATTTCTATATATATATGAGATTATAAAGAGTGGTCTGAAGGATATAGTCAGATTGAATGAAAACTATTTCTTTAAATATTTTGAGAAGGGGCATATACAGTTTTGTCTAGTTTCAAAGATTCTTCATTTTTTCAGTAAATAAATTTAACTGCATACTACATATTAGAAATTGCAGAATTCAAAGCAGATTGTTTTCAGTGGAGCTCATGCTCATAAATATCATTTCGTCTGTATTTTTATGATGTCTAAGTGTTTGCTTTTTTCTGTACATTTATTCATAAATATATAGGGCAAAGGAATGCCTTTTGCTACCAAAGTATCAGTTTGAATTATGTTTGGGATACTAGATAATAGATATCTTCTATTATCATGAAGGTTGTGGTTTGCATATAACTGGTACACAATAGGCTTTATTTTTAAATAAAAAAAGCTATTGTATGTATGAATGCTTTGCCTGCATGTATGTATGTGTACCCCACGTGTGCCTGGTGTTTTCAAATGTCAGAGGACCCCAGATACTCTGAAACTGGAGTTGCAATTGCAGATGATTATGAGCCACCATTTGGGTGCTGGAAAACCAAACCCAGGTCCTCTTGAAGAACAGAAAGTGTTCTTATCCATTGAACCATTTCTGCAGCCTAAACAGGCTTTCTTTGTATATGTATTTTAGAATTTCAAATTAAAAGCATCTAACTGAAAGAAAATGCTGTGAGATTGTCTTTGTTTACCTTAGGTATTAGTCTATTTTTGTTGCTAAAACAAAGTATTCAAAGTTGAGTACTTCAAAGAAAAGTTTATTGATTTTTAAAAGGTAGGGTGCTCATTGTGGCAAAGTTCTCACGGTGGATATTGTCACAATGATGGGAGCATGTAGGGATCACATGGTGAGACAAAAACTAGAGATCTCCCTTCAAGTTGTAGCCCTGTCTGGTGTAGAATGCTTATCATCTTCCTTGCCTCTCAGGGATTGGTTAGGCCTTGCAAGGTTTCTCTTTTCTTCCTTTCATTCTTAACGGTTACTTCATTGAGTTCTTCTCTCTCCTTCCTTCACTTGGCTTGCTTTTGAATTACATTTATGTATGTGTGTGGGGGCAGGGCATGCTCATGCCACAGCTCTATGTGACTCCAGGGCATCATCTGTTGTTTCCTTCCACCATGTTGATCCCAAAAGTTGATCTCAGGTTGCCAGATTTGGCAGCTTTACCCTGAGTCATCTTGTTTTTGTTTCTTTCTTTCTTTTTTTTTTTTTTTTTGGGTTTTTCGAGACAGGGTTTCTCTGTGTAGCTTTGCGCCTTTCCTGGGACTCACTTGGTAGCCCAGGCTGGCCTCGAACTCACAGAGATCCGCCTGGCTCTGCTCCCGAGTGCTGGGATTAAAGGCGTGTGCCACCACCGCCCGGCTTGTTTTTGTTTTTTAAAGCACGGTCTCATGTAGTTAGTGCTGCTCTCAAACCCTTACATAGCTGAGGATGAATTTAAACTCTTGGCATCATCAGGGCATCATCTGTTGTTTCCTTCCACCATGTTGGTCCCAAAAGTTGATCTCAGGTTGCCAGATTTGGCAGCCTTTACCCTGAGTCAGCTTGTTTTTTGTTTTTTAAAGCAGGGTCTCATGTAGTTTTATTGCAAAGGGTCATTGGTCCGGTTTGAGGCCTCTGGTTTCTGCTATACTAATGAAGCTGTGGCTCTCACTAGGACCCTGTGCTCTCACTAGGACTCTTCTTGGATATCCTGTTGTTGCCCTTTGTTGTGGAGATACTGGAGCTTTTGGTCATGCTCCAACAGATCATAGATGGTGGATGTTGGGACAGTCTAAGTCATAATCCTGGTTCTGGCCTGGGCAGCTGCTGTAGTGTTGTTCCTCAGCCAGTTCTCTACAGTACTCATCATTAGGGGGTGAGCTCTTCAGCATTGCCCCAGCTAATTCACTCTTGCAGAAATAAGTAAGGAGTGGGGCCAGTTCTGCTTTCAGGCCCTCAGGTCGACTTTCCCATACCTGCACCATTAGGACCAGCCCTATTGTGTTGCTCAGGAGAGATACAGGGGCCACTCTTTTAAGTGCTGCAGCCAGTGAGAGGCAGGAACAGTCTCCCACTCTTATGACCCTAGGGCCAGCTCCTCCACCTGTCTCAGACGTTGATGGGTGGGAGGTGGGGGGGGCAATCTCTCCTCGCGCCCATACTACAACATGTATGATGAAGTAATGGGGGGCAGTTCTTCCTTTGCTTATAAACATCGGGGAGCTCTACTGTGCTGGCTAGGCAAGGGGCAGGGCTTGCTTCCTGAGTGCTGCAGCTAAGAGCGAGGGTCAGCTCTCTCCTCTGTTGCAGGTGGTAAGGGCGAGGGGTAAGGGGGGCATCTCTCTCGCCCTCCCACACCGCCACATGACAGAACGAGTAGTGGGACAGCTCTCCCATCTACAATGGCCAACATGACGAGTAGTGGGGACGGCTCTCCCAATCTTATAACTTTTGGGGCTGGCTCACCCACACCTCCGCCAACAAGGTTGAGCCTATTGTGTTACCCAGATGAGGTGCAGGGCTTACTCTCCCAAGTGATGCAGCTGGTCGTGGGCAGGGACAGCTTTCCAGCTTCTGTGACCTCAGGGCCAGTTCTCATACCTGCCTCAGGCATTGAATAGGCAGGTAGGTGGGTGCGGGGTTGGGGTTGGGGGTGGGAGGTGAAAGGAGGGCAACTCTCCCCCACCCATGCTGCCACACGACGGATGGGTGATGGGGACAGCTGCCCTTTGCTCATTACTTCAGGGGAGTTCAAGGATAGTCTTAGTTTGAGGCCAGCCTGAACTGCATAACACCCCCATTTCTCCAAGAAAAGAAAAAAAAGCACTCAGGTAACTTAGATAATGCTGTTATCACTAGACCTTGAAACTGATAATTGCTGTTGATCTGTAAAATTTATTAATTTGGGCCATGAGTGCTTTTTAGCTGGCATACTTCATCTGATTTATCATCTGACAATATGCCCTAATGTCTACTAATTCCATCTTGGATGTTTGTGACTGACTTCTAGAAATTATGAGCAAGACCACATGCTTGTCTTGATGCAGTTTAAGAGATTCTGTTCCTTTAAAACCATTGGGGTACTTTAACTTATAATTAAGATTGTTACTTTTCATTATGTGTGTATGTGCATATGAGTGTAGATATCAACACTGGCCAGAAGAGGGCATTGAATTCCCCTGGAGCTGAAATGATAGGTGTTGTGAGGTACCTAATGTGGGTGCTGGGTACTAAACTTGAGTCCTGCAAGGGACTCTTTAATTTAAGAACCTTTTTTCATCCCTTTAATTTACATTTATATTGTTCCTTGTACTTATATGTTACCGCAGGCCACTTCACGTAATCTTTTAAATTGAATAAACTTGATTAAATGTTACCTGTATGTAGTGCTTCTAAAATATTCCAAAATCTGAAGTATTAACTGTCTAACATGTTAGATACTGAGCATAAAAGATTCATACTTAACGTTTATGCATTTTTTGCTGTGATAGGAATGGAACCTAGGGCCTCATACATATTTAGCCAAGTGCTCTACCAGCCACTAAGCTACAAACCTCTCATCCCAGTATTTCCTATTAAAAATAGAGGGTTGGCTCAGAAGTCAATAGCATTTGTTCTTGTGGAGGGCCTAGGGTCAGTTCCCGGCACCCACACGACAGCTCACACCTAACTCCAGTTCAGGGGGGGGGGGGGGGTGTCTGACACCCTCTTCTAGCTTCTGTGGACACCAGGCACACATGTGCACAGGTATACATGCAGGCAAAACAAACATGTGGTACACAGGTACCACATGCAGACAAAACACCCATACACATTAAAAAAAGAAGGGTACATGTTTGTCTTTGTGTGAGTTTAGAAATAGATGGTGTTGGCTATAGCCTACTTGTAGAACACTTGACTGTCATGCACTAGACCTGGGTTGACCTCCAGCACCACAAAAAAGCCAGACACCTCTAGAAGAAATGGAGGGTGTTGCTAATGTTACTTTTTTGTAACAACTGGTTTTTCAAATAGTAAAAGTAAAGCCAGGTACCAAAGCAAATTACATTGACTGCTGTAGAAAAATGGCACCATAATGAGGGGACATTTCAGTTCAATGAAAAGCAGAGGAAAGGGAGCAATCTTAATTCATTTTTTCTATGCCTCCAGTATTTAATGATTATTTCTTTTCCTTCCCAATGTGTTTTTTCTTTGTAGTAGATAAAATTATAAATTTATATATATATTTTTATAGTTACAAATTGTTAAATGCTGTTTGTTATAAATATTTTTTGTGGAAAGTGTTGGTTATTATAAATATAAGATAGTCTATTAATTGAATAGGCCTTTTATTTATAGCTTAAAAATTGCCATTCAAATATTTAGTATATAGATTGAATACTCTTTCAGTTTAAAAAAAGTTTGTATTTTGCTCTGTAAATAGATAAAAATATAGCTATTAGTTACATTTATGTATATTACTTTCATTCAGACTTTTGATCATATTAAAATATAGGATGAATTACAAGAGAGCATAGTAATTTTAAATGCAAGGAAATAATACAGTTATGAAAAATTTAGAAAATATAGCGAAGTGGAACAATTTAGAGCTTTTATATGGGCAGCTAGAGATATGAACATATAATTTCTAGAGTTTTATTTATAACATTGTTTTACATTCTAGTCACTTTATCCTGAAGTCATGTACAAGCATACTCTGTATAGGAAAGATTTTACTTGTGTACCTGCAGAGTTCAAAATGCAGTGAAGGTGTGTGTGTGTGTGTGTGTGTGTGTGTGTGTGTGTGTGTGTGTGTGTGGTGGGGATTTAAATGAAGTTACAGCACCAGGGGTGACGATTTTCTGTTCCCTAAAGCCATAGTCTGTCAATCAAAAACTCCAGTGCTAGGCATGGGAAATTCCCCTTTGTGTTGTTTGTTGGTCAGAGTAGTCCAAGAAACTCCCAAACGATATAGGTTATTGCTTAGCTATTGATTGCCTTCCAGAATTGAAGGTAAGACCCCATTGCTGAAGACATCACACACTTTAGACAAAGGACTTGGAGGAATTGAACTGCAATGGAATTGGAAGCCTTCTCCCTGAGTACTAGCTCTTATAGTACTGGAAGGTGCTATGCAATCTATCAAAGGAGAAAAGTAATCAGTACTACACAGCTGTAAAGCTTCAGACCATAATAGTGGCCAGAAATGGTAAGATATTTGGAAAGCCACTCATTAGGAAGAAAATCATGCCTGTACTGTAAATATTGCCCACCTACCTTTCTGTGGCTGGTGAGGCTAAAGACCCTAGAGGAGAACCTACTATACTGTCACTTCCCTAAGCTAGTATCATTTCTAAGTACTTATTATGTCGACAGATGAGTTTAGTGCTTAACCTTCATCAAAGAAACTTCTTTTTGCAGCAGAGATCATGATGGAAACCCACAACTGGTCAAAGCAGAGAACAGGTATTCAACTCCAGTTAATGTATCTACATCACAATTCTTACACTAGGGAATAGAGGAAGCAGAAAACTTGTAAGGGCTAGAAGACCAGGGAGGGCATCTGCTACAAGATAGTGACTTCTGTATAGGACAGAGAAGCTGCACTCATGGAATCTCAACAGAATAGTAGCCTAAAAAGACCTGAAAAATGACAGCAGTTGACATGCCATGACATGAATAGGGAAAATCTCACAAGGCCTAACCCTAGATGAAGAGCTACAGGCAATTAATTAGTAAACTGCTGAGAAAAGGAGAATTGGTCTACTCTAAGGACAAGCCCTTGATAGGTGATCCAATCCAAGTGGATAGCTCTAAACACACATGCATATGAGCAATACTAAATGAACTCAACAGGTTGTTTTAATAAATTTGCCTCTGTGTGTGTGTGGTGTATCAATAATAATAAGCAGTGAATTTGAGGAGTAGTAGGGGCAGGGGAGGGGAGGGAGAGGGAAATGATGTAAATACAGTATAGTAATACTATATTTGAAATTCAAATAAAATATAAAAAAATATGATGAAGAATATAAACACATACCTCTTCTTTTAAAATGGGACATCACTATGTTGCCTAGACTGATCCTGAATCCCTAGACTTGAGATCCTCCTCATCTTTTCAAGTAGCTGAGATAAACACATATCACTATACCTGGCTTAAAAATTATCCTTTTAACAGGAATTATTTTTGGTGAGGAGACATTTAAATGATCTTTCTTCTAAATCCAAACAACTAATTATATATCTTCATATTCTCACTAACCTTTGTATTTTTTAAAAATAATTTGTGTCCACCATCATCATTATCTAGCATATTGAAGGGTGAAGAAGGAATGGTGTGTGCATACGTGTGTATGTGGGTGATCAAAGGACAACTTCCAGTTGATTCTCTCCTTCTACAGGGTTGTGGGAGGGCTGGATTTTTCTGAATATCAAAGGCAGGTTGTAAAGTAAAGTAAGCACTTTGCCCCTGTTAACCATTTTGCCAACAACCCTTTGATTTTAAAATATTATTATAAACAATACTGTTTTTTCTATATTATTATATGAGTATTAAAAATTACCGTTAGTATTTTTCTTTTAAATATTGCTTAAAAAATATGTTTCCATTTGTTTGTATCTAGTATCAGAATTACCAAAATCAAATAAATACATGAAGTTTCTGTATGAAATGGTAACAACTGGAAGCTCCTACATTATGTCTCATTTAATTTTTTGTCACATCATGTTTCACGCCAGATTTGTATTACTAGGTTCACAGTGAATACATTAGGGATTATTGAGAAAATTCCAACCTAGTTTAAGTATAGGGAGTTAAATGAAAATTCACAAATTTGGATTTTGGTTGGTGGTTAATCTTTGTGGATGATAAAGTTGTATATTAATATTTTAAGATTGGGTCCTCTGTTTTACGAGAAATAGAATGTAGGCTTATATGATCATATATAGTTTGTGTGGCATTAAAGCATAAGAGGAATTTTTTTTTTGCTTAAATCAATTAAAGAAGGTCTTCTTGTGTTTTATTCTGAATTTTCATCACAGGAACATAATTGCTTATAAAGTTATAGTGAATAACAAGGAAATTTCATGGGGAGGAAATACGTGTCTATATATCTTACCAAGTGTTCCGAAAGCAAAGGCCCAAGAAATGGCTCAGTGAAAAGGTGGCTGCTACAAAGCCAATGGCCTGAGTTCAATCAATTTATAGAGAAGTCGTGGATATTGGTTCAGTAGATTCTTCAAGTGTTTATGATTTGTTACATATACATTTATTGGCAAAAGAGTAATAATAGGTACTGAGGACAATTGCTTTTGTAGCTTCTTAAGCTTTAAGTACAGTAAGATCAGCCTGATTTATATTGTGATAGGTTTTCAAACTGTTGACAATAAATTTTGTTGGGATAGTAATTTTAGTATATACATTTTGAAACTGTTTGTTTCGCTACACTTCAAGGCTCTGTATCATAAGGAAAAAGGAAGGCCTTCTAAGTATACATTCTAGAAATTTTCATGAGAATAGTGAAATGATGTTTTTAATGATTATAGAAACTCTTTTGAGTTTCTTTCTTTGTACATGCAAACTAAGAGGACACCCAGAAGAGATTTTTTTATTTTGGTTTTGATAACTCTAGGGTGCTTACAACAGCAACATTATGGAGTATTTATGTAAGGAAATTTTGACATTATCAAAAAGACCATAGGAGTAAGAGCTTTGTTGTTGCCTGAGAAGGAAGAAACAGGTGTATCTAGTTCTGTGCCAAGTACTGTGTGAACTCTTGGAGAAAGTCCTTTCTCTCCATAGCTATTTTCTTCCCCCTCCCTCCCTTCCTCTTGTCTGTTTGTCTTTGTGTTCGTGCTTGTGTGTGAGGGTACTTACGTGCAAGCGTGGAGGTCAAGGACAGTCTGACTTTTTTTTACATGGGTTCTGGAGTTCTGAACTTAGGTTGTCAGGCTTATGCTGTAAGTACTTACTGAGCCATCTCTGGGGACCAATTTTGACATCTTAATTATTTTGTCAGGTCTCTTAAAACTGAGGGTAAGAGAGGATTAAGTTCCCCAGGATCTGTAGCATATGACAACTGAAATATGTCATCAAACTCTGTTCTGTCATTTGTATTCTTAAGAGTTCAAGGGAGTTAACAGCCTTAAAGATTTTGTTTTCTGAGAAAGGAAATGTGAGCGTAAGGGTATATAAATATTTTGGGCGTGTGAGTTAGAGTTAGAATTAGTGTGTTTGACTGATGTTTGTAAATAACAAGGAACAGATAATTGGAAGTAGTTTAAATATGGTATAGATTTTGGCAAAAAGTGAACTGCTAAGTATAATGGTTAGCTATTTTTACTACAGAGATGGTATAAATTCTTACCTAATTCATATAAGTTCACTATGCTTATAGGAAAGATGAACAATGTTTGATTTGAGAATAGGTTTATTGTATCAACAGAGATACAGTAATAGTTTAGATTTGTTATTTATGAGCAGAATTGTCAAAGTGCTCCTTTATTTGATTTGTCAAATATTTTTGCTGTTTTGTAGATGGGAAGAGACATTTATACCCTTATCAGTAGAACTTCCGATAAATACTTAAGGAAACTATTCCTTTTAAAGAATGATGCCTTGATTGTATTGATATATAAGAAAAACACATTTTCTAGGTGATGATTTAGTGGAGGATATATACTTTATCTTAGGGAGGAAATGTATTTTTAGGATTTTTATCTATCTCTTAAACATTTGTGTTCTTTTATTTCTAGGCTGTTCGCTGCTACGAATCTCTGATCTTAAAAGCTGAAGGAAAAGTGGAGTCTGATTTCTTTTGTCAATTAGGTCACTTCAACCTCTTATTGGAAGATTATCCAAAAGGTAATTTGTTTTCTTAATGGATTTCTTTGATTCATCAAATATGCGCTTAAAGTAATTATAATTATGAAGGGCACTGCCATTTTATTTGTAAGAAGCTATAAGCTCATGAGCTATAGTTAACAGTAAGAAAAATGGAGTAGATGAAAGTGGGAAAATGTCATATGGCTTCAGGTGAATCACCAATAAAATAAACTCAGTTTAAAAAAAAAAAACAAAAACGCCGGGTGGTGGTGGAGCACGCCTTTTAATCCCAGCATTCGGGAGGCAGAGGCAGGCGGATCTCTGTGAGTTCGAGGCCAGCCTGGGCTACCAAATGAGTTCCAGAAAAGGCTCAAAGCTACACAGAGAAACCCTGTCTTGAATCCCCCCCCCCCAAAAAAAAGCCTCTATGTACAAAACTTATATTGCATTATGATTTTGTTTTGCTCCATGAAAATCCCTCCTTTAAATGCTGTTATCTTAGTGCTTGATATTTAGCTTAGTGTTAGTGCATGCTTAGCAATTGCAAGGCCCCAGCGAGGGGTGAACTGAGAGGAAAGAGCTCCTCTAGGACATATAGGAAAGGTAATACAAAGTTAGTGTTCTTCCTGGTCTTTTCTGTAAATCTTGTCTATCTTAACTACAAAATGTTTGAATAAAATTTTAAGCTATAGTCATGTTACTGTAAAGGCAAGTAATAGAGAGGAATACATGAGCTTGAACCTTAAATAAACTGGTTTGTTTACTTCAATGTTTTCATCAATAAATAACTAAGTTATATATCTGAATGTAGTAAGTAAGTAGTCAGTCTTCCGAGATGTGCTTTTTTCAAGGAACTCAGCTGCCAAATTAGACCATTATTCATGTAGGAAGTTAAAAAGCTGCCCGCCCTCCTTCAGTACAAAAGGAAAATTGCACAGCAAAGGAAAACTGTTCTTACAAGTGATAACATTTTTTTCCCTTTTATTTTACAATACCATTCAGCTCTACATATCAGCCACAGATTCCCTTGTTCTCCCCCCTCCTGCCCCCTCTCCTTCCCCCCACCCCACCCCCCATTTCCACCTCCTCCAGGGCAAAGCCTCCCCCGAGGACTGAGATCAACCTGGTAGACTCAGTCCAGGCAGGTCCAGTCCCCTTCTCCCAGACTGAGCCAAGCGTCCCTGCATAAGCCCCAGGTTTCAAACAGCCATCTCATGCAATGAGCCCAGGACCCGGTCCCATTGCCTGGATGCCTCCCAAACAGATCAGGCCAATCAACTGTCTCATCCATTCAGAGGGCCTGAACCAGTTGGGGGCCCCTCAGCCTTTGGTTCATAGTTCATGTGTTTCCATTCGTTTGGCTATTTGTCCCTGTGCTTTATCTAACCTTGGTTTCAACAATTCTCACTCATATAAGCCCTCCTCTTTGTTACTAGTTAGACTCCCAGAGCTCCACCCGGGGCCTAGCTTTGGATCTCTGCATCCAGATTCCTCAGTCCTTGGATGGGGTTTCTGGCCCGACTATTAGGGTGTTTGGCCATCCCATCACCAGAGTAGGTCAGGGTAACACTAAACATCTTTATGCAGTGGGTATATTTGTTTTCAGCAAAAGTGAGCAGAGTACTTACTGGAAAGTTTCAGGACTAGAGTAAAGGATTGTTGGTATTTCACATTACTATTGTATCCATGTCAGTTTTGTGTCAGGTCACGCTCACATTTTCCTAATGGAAGTATAATTTTAGTCTGAACCATTCATAGTCTGTGAAATTCAAAATTAGACTTATTTCACAGTTTAGCTCCATTATTTATAGTTGAAGATTATATAAGCATCCCCAAGTTTTTGTCTTCTAGTATGTAAAAGGCAGAAAGAAATAGTAGACGATAGATCAGGGATTTTAGGATTGTTAAGTGGTACTGACTAGTATTGAGCTTTAGTTCAACATAATAACACCTAGAGCTGTTTTTTGCATTTATTTATTTGTGTGTGAGCCGTGCATGTGCTGTGGATGTTAGAGAACAGCATTTGGAGTCAGTTCTCTTCTTCCACCTTGAGGGTATCAAGGGGCTCAGGCTGTCAGGCTTGGCAGATAAGTAAGTACTTTTTACTAACTGAGTTATCTTGCCAGCCTGACATTTGATGTTTTAACATTAGTTGAAACTGATACCTTATTTAAAGAGAACTTTTATATTAGAAGTATATAGAATTCTATGAAATCTTTTTTTAATACTACGCCTTTATGTACTGAGACTGCACATTAGTTTTTGACAACAACATGAAGAGGGGCCTAGACTTGAACTGCCCACATATAGTGCTCTATGTCATTTAGTGACCTTAGTTATCACTAAATCCATGTATCTTTTAACTTTTCTTATTTTAAATATCCTATTTAATTAATTAGTTAATTTATTTGTGTGTTTGCACATCTATTATCTACAAGCTATGACATGGGTGTGGAGGTAAAAGGGTAACTTATAGTTAGTTTTTTCCTCCTACCATTTGGGCTCTGGAGTTGAACTTGGGCCATTAAGTCTGGCAGCAAGTACGTTTCTTTACCTGCCGAGCAATTTTGCCAGCCCTTAACCTTCATTGTTCAGTGAATTTAGCTATTTTTCAATTTATAAAACATTCACTTAGGGGCTGGAGGGGTAGATAACACAGCATTTAAGAGCATAAGTTTTGAGCCGGGCGGTGGTGGCGCACGCCTTTAATCCCAGCACTCGGGAGGCAGAGCCAGGTGGATCTCTGTGAGTTCGAGGCTAGCCTGGGCTACCAAGTGAGCTCCAGGAAAGGCGCAAAGCTACGCAGAGAAACCCTGTCTCGAAAAACCAAAAAAAAAAAAAAAAAAAAAAAAAAAAAAAAAAAAAAAAAAAAAAAAAAAAGAGCATAAGTTTTGAGTCCCAGCACTCACATTAGATGACTTACAACAACCTGTAACTCTAGCTCCAGTTCCAGGAAAGGTCTAACATCTTTGGCCTCTGTGAGCACTTGTGCTCATGTGCACACAACTAACTGTGTGTGCACACACAAACGTATACATGCATGCACATGTGGTTGTTCATGCTTATAGCCCCACCACTTGGAAGGCTGAGGAAGGAGGATTGCTGTGACTTTGAGGACAGTGTAGTGATTTCCAGAGTTGAGATCTTGTCTTTTTTTATTAAGAAATTTTCTATTCATTTTACATACCAACCACAGATCCCCCCTCTCTTCCCTCCTTCTGAGATCTTGTCTTACAATACAAGTGAGTAAACAAACAAAAGGTTGGTCTGTGACTACAACAAAGAATTGAAGGACATTTAGAAATCATTTTTCTGTTTTGGAAAGTGGATATGGGTATATAGTACCTCCACTGCTGACAAACTAGCTGGTGGGAGTAATCAGTAAGGTGGGAGAAGAGGAGGATATCTAAGGATTTACGTCACTGGGAAAAGATGTACTATAAATACCCACCTACCATTGTATAGGTTACATTAGTTGGCTATTGCTAGTAGACAGTAGCTTAATTTTTGATAGGAGGAGGAGGAGAATGTCTCAGTATATTTCAAACTAGTAGCTTCTATGGTTCCTAATTATTATGCATTTTTTTGAGTTCTCCTTAAGAGGCTGAGAATTTAAAGAGAGAAATATATATATATATGTATATATATTTAATGAGATAACTTTATATATATATTTAAAGAGAAATATATAAATATTTAAATACATTAATATTTAATGTATATACACACATATATTTTAATACAAGCTACGACTGGAGACATGGCTCAGTGGTTAAGAGAACTGGCCTTAAGTTCTGTTCACAGCACATACCTGGCAGCTAACAACAGTCTGTTTCAAGGCATCTAACACTTCATTCTTCCTTTTTTGAGCTCCTGCATGTATGTGATACATATACATACACTCAGGCACACACACATATAAATATATAGCATATAAAACAAATATTAAAGAACACAAACTAGTTATTTTTTTCCCTGTCCATTCTTATCATTGTTTTTCTGAATTTCTAAAACTAAGTCAGTATTAGGTAGAATCCTTCCCTCTGCTGTGTACTCACCCACACTCAAACCACTACCACCAATTATAAAGGCATTTCTTTCCTTAGGTTTACTACTTTCTTTGTGACTGGCACAAGAGAAGAAAAGTGCTGACCTCAGCCAAATAGACATTTAATTTTAGGGAACGTATTATAAAACATACTTTTTAAAAATAAATTAATATGAACAATACAGCGATCATGTAAATCCGTGAGTATAGTGCTCCAAGTACACCTGTGTAGGGGACTTCCCTGTTAATCAGAGAATGATTCTCATTTATATACCTGGATTTGTTACTACTTTTTAAAAATTCCCTGAATTCAGGATATCCCTGAGTTTAGTTCCTTTAAGGAACAACAAACAAAGCTCGGGGGTGGTGGTACAGTCATTTAATCTCAGCACTCGGGAGTCAGAAGCTCTCGGATCTCCATGAGTTCGAAGCTAGCCTGGTCTACAGAGCTAGTTCCAGGACAGCCAGGGCTACATAAAGAACCCCTTCTTAAACACCCCCCCCCCCCCCCGCAAAAAAAAAAGAAACAACAAAAAACCTTACATTTTTTGTCATAGTAAACTGTAGAACCTATTGCATGAACATTTTGGGCTGTGATTTTGGTGTGTATTTATCATTCTGATGTCACCTGCTTCCTGTCTTAAATGAACTCCTAAAAATTTTTTTTTGGTTAGTAAATGGTGCCCACTTTCTCTCTCTCCCTTCCTCCCCCCCTCACACGTACGCACGCACGCATACACGCACACACACACGCATGTACACACACATTATTTCAGATAAATTTTATATAAAAGGAAAAATAGATTTACAGAGAGTTTAAAAAGTAATTCTGTCTTTTGATTTTGTCATTTTGCTTCTAGGAATTTATCCTATAAAGAGCAATGGATAGGAGATTCCAGCAAAGTTGAGGCCAAATACACTTGGCCTATTGCTGTATGTTAGATTCCAACAGAAGGGAGTGTAGCCTTTATTTAGTAAGGAATTTACTTTAGGATCAACACATATGGAAGCTGGAGGTAGAACTAGTACTGCATTGAGGGGGAAATGAAGCTATAACAGCCTTGACCAATTATTAAAAAGGTTGAAATTATGAGTTAGACTTTGGAAGAAATTTTGGAAAAGTACAATTTAGTTGGAGTATAATATTTTTCTTTTTCCTCCTTTCCTTAAGTAATTGACCTCTTTCCCTCCTTACCCCCTCCACCCTCTTACCCCTTATCTGTCATATTGTGACAAAGTAGATTTGGAATGTTTTAGTTCTTAGATAGTTAGAAATTGCTACGACAGGTTATATGTCAAGATTTGGTACTTTGTAGAAATTTGACTGAACTTGCTTTCTTAAGTTAAATGACAGTACTCGATTATGAGATATTTATAGTGTAAGACCAAAAAAAGGCCTATTTTCTAATAATTGATAGTAAGTTTGTGTAGCAAAAAAATCAATTTTTTTTTTTTTTTTGGTTTATCGAGACAGGGTTTCTCTGTGTAGCTTTGCGCCTTTCCTGGAACTCACTTGGTAGCCCAGGCTGGCCTCGAACTCACAGAGATCCGCCTGGCTCTGCCTCCCGAGTGCTGGGATTAAAGGCGTGCGCCACCACCGCCCGGCGCAAAAAAATCAATTTTTGATCCATTTACTATAGTCATTCTGAAACAGATTTGAAACAAGGATATTGAAATACCTACAGTGAACTAAAAACTTTTTGTTTTTAAATAGCTAGAAATTAGAAATAATGACTGCTTGAAGAGATTTTTACTAGAAAGACCCAGGTGATAGGTACTTGTATAGCCTTTATAGGATCTTACTGACTTATGTGGATTAAGAAACACAAAGTAGCCGGGCGTTGGTGGCGCACGCCTTTAATCCCAGCACTCGGGAGGCAGAGCCAGGCGGATCTCTGTGAGTTCGAGGCCAGCCTGGGCTACCAAGTGAGCTCCAGGAAAGGCGCAAAGCTACACAGAGAAACCCTGTCTCGAAAAACCAAAAAAAAAAAAAAAAAAAAAAAAAAAAAAAAAAAAAGAAACACAAAGTTTATTAGAATCTTAAAATAAGATGCCAGACCTAATGGAGGTAAAGTGTAATTACTGAGAAAGTATGTAATTGAATAGAAACACAGATGGAAGAAATGCCTCATTTATAACTCTACTTGCAATTTAGAGTATCAACTCTGACTTTGAATTTAGTTTTCATATTTATTAATTCACCACATTGTTGTATAGATGCCATGTTTCTACCAACTAGTAATAAAAATGTGCTTCTTATAATGCAGTTTCATTTAATAAGGATGTTAAGATTTCTCTAAGAGTTCCTAATTCTGAAAGTGAATTTTATGTAGTCAAGAGGTGGGTATTATTAATTAGGCTATTAAAAACATACACTCCAGGTTATTCACAATTAAATAGAATCATAAAATAGCAGTCTTGGTGTCTTTTATCCTAACTTTATAGAATTGTCGTAGTCCCAGATGTCTGTTGAATATAATGATTTTTGGATACAAATGTCAAAAGACTACCTTCTACAGTAAAGGCATTCACATAATTAGAAAGTTAATAGATGGGTTGTGTTCTGGGCACAGTTTCAAGTCAAGAAGGTTCTAACTTCTTTTCATTTGGTTCTGCTATCTTCTGTGTGCTGGGGTAATAGCTCTTCTGTGGTAGTGTTTTATGTTGTATATTTTCCTTGATCATATCCAGTAGTAGGGAGAAAAACATTTCCCATGATTTTCATATATAAGTTAGTGGTGGTTGGACCATAGTTCACATTTTTTTTGTCTTTATTAAGAAATTTTCTACTCACTCTACATACCACCCACAGACCCCCCTCCCCTCCAACCCTTCTTCCCTAGCCACCCCACGTCCCCATATCACCCAAATCAAGGTCTCCCATGGGGAGTCAGCAGAGTCAGGCACACTGAGCCTAGGCAGGTCCAAGCCCCTCCCCACTGCACCATCATTGGCACATTTCTAGACTAATATTATCCCTAAGATTGTCAGGAGCAACATTGTTAAATCAGTGATGGGCGTTTGAGAATGTGCTGGAAACAGATAATCTGAATTGTCAGTCATACCATTCACTATAGAAATGCTTGTTGTTCTAATTAGTTTGGTAATTTAGTTTACGTTGATTTTAAGATTACCAACTAGGTACACACTAATATATGTAGAACTAGGGACTAGGGTAGCTTAAAACCAGTTTCTGTAACACTGGAAAATTTAAATCATAGTTCAAATTTCAGTGATATGTTGGTTAGTATAATTTTTTTATGGGAAAAGAAAGACTAGGATTATTCAAATGAAAAGGTTACTTGTTAAGATACGTGAAAATAGTCGGGCAGTGGTGGTGCATGCCTTTAACTCCAGCACTAGGGAGGCAGAGGCAGGTGGATGGATCTTTGTGAGTTGGAGGCCAGCCTGGTCTACAGAACAGCTTCCAGGACAGCTAGGGCTGTTACACAGAGAAACCCTGTCTTGAGGGAACAAAAGTTGTGATGTCTTTTGAGTCACTGCCCCTCATTGTTCTAAGAATTAAACTGAAGCTTTGTGCATGCTAGATAAGTATGTACTACTGAACTGCATCCCCTCACCTCAGTACTAGGTTTAAAAACATAAATTAAAAAAAAGTTTTTTTTCCCCCTATGTGGTATTGAGAGCTGCTGGTAGCAAGAGGCTGTGGGAGTTTACAGCAGGTGACAACTAGTGTTCAGCAGGTTGACCCACCAGACTCTCTGATGGGGAGCCCCACCTGGTAAGACCGTGGAGTTACTGACTGTTAATGACCAGGTGCTCCTGTCTGTAATTTCTCTCATATGCCATTTCATTTCTTTCCTAAGAACAGCTATAGGTATTTTCCCACTGCTTGTGTGTTTATCTCATGTATACATTCCATCTATTGGGCACACATATCTGTGGATGGTCAGAAAGATGACTTCTCATTTAGCTGTATAAAATTGATATATAGAAAATATACTAAGATATGCTACATAACTAGATCTATTGTCCCATGAGGACAGTAGCCCCTTAAAATCCTGTTTTGTTCCTTTTGCTCAGACTAACTGCACACATTTATCTGATTTTTATCTCAGAGCAAGTAGACTTCAAACTAGACTTTAAACTAGACTGAAGGCCTTCTGCACAAGGTCAGAGTTGTAGGTGTCCAACCAAGGTTATCCACAAAAAGCACCCTAAGAAAAGCATGCCAGTTCTTCCACTTGCTAAGTCTGGTGATAAAGAACTATGTCTCAGAGTTTGTCGCACTGGGCACTGTGCCCTCTCCCTCTGTTCCTGAGACCTTGAAACCTTGTGTTGCCATGGTAAATGGTTTACCCTAGGAATGCGCTTTTGACCAATGAGAGGTAACTCTTGTAATTTTTTTCCTATTGATTGAAGTCTCCTAAAAAAGAAGTATTTTTAGGTTAGATGGACAATAAGCTAGGAAGGCTTTAGAATTACGACAAGAAAATTAGATGAGGGTTTGGGGATTTAGCTTAGTGGTAGAGCGCTTGCCTAGCATAGCAAGCGCAAGGCCCTGGGTTCGGCCCTCAACTCCGGGGGAGGGGGGGTGGGGTGGGGTGGGGGGCGACGACCGAAATGAATACAATTTGCTAATTTAAAAAGAATTAGATGAATAGGCAGAGCAATAGAGAGACATGCTAAGAAGAAATTGTGTGAGTTGATTCGTTTGCCCTCAGATTCTTAGGTTTCTCTCAATTGATGTAGCATCTTTTCTGGACCTTGAAGGGGTCTGAGGGACTTGCACCCAAAGGACTCTGTTAATGTGGCATTCATGATTTGGAAGCACTACATAGAAAATTTCAGAAAATGTAGACATAAGAGAATATCTAAAATGTATATGTGTAGTTAATTGACTATTAGAAATGACAATTGCTATACAGATTAAGAAGTGGAACAATACTGGTATAGCCTGTGTTTTCCTCAATTATTAGCCTCTACTTTTTTCTTCATGGGTGTACTCTGTGTGAAATTTCAGTGTTTCCCTAGTGCTCTTTTTTTTCATTTTCTTAGGGCCACTAATTATCTCTAGTAATATATTGTGTAGTTTGCAAAAATTGAGCAAAAAGCCAAGTCTCATGACATATATGAGGCTGAGGCAAGAGGGTTGGTAGTTCAAGGCTTGCCTGAGTTTTAGAATGAGGCGCTGTACACAAATCATCTGAGAATAAACACAAATACAGCTGTATACAGAAAGTACCTTATGTTCACAATAATAGTAGTAGGTTCTTAGCAGAAGTAAAACTAAACAAGAGATTCTGAGTCATGATTTAGCTTCTGGTTACTTACCAGTTTATAAGAGTGTGCCCTCCCTCTCTTTAGGTGTATGGGAATTTGCCTGAATGTATGTCTATGTACCATTTGCAAGTCTGGTGCCTGCAGAGCCAAAAGAGGGCATTGAATCCCTTGGAACTGTTGCTACAGATCCACTATATGGGTGCTTGGAATTGAGCCTGGGTCATTTGGAGGAGCACTTTGTTCTTGCTGAGCTATCTCTAACCCCTACAAGAGCCCTTTTTGAGGAAGAGAGTGGGCTAGGACATTTGTGAATCCTGGCAAACCTAATACCTGTAGTTAGGACACTATGCAAGACTAACAGCCAAATACTAGAAATTCTGGCATGTAAGGAGCAGGTGGATTCTTTTAAAAAGTAGATCAGAACAGAGTACTTAGCATTTCTCTCTGTGTGTAGGTGCTGCTTCCTGTCTATTTTGTAGCATGTAGAGGTCAGATAAAGAAGTTCACCAAACTATACATAGTTAAGAAAAAATATGGCCCTAGATGGGTCTTCAATTCTCAGATTGAAAAAGAAGTTACAAAAGGAGAGCAGAGTCTAGGGATAGGCCTCTCTCTGTTTGTGGAGCCCATGTATAGTTGTTATCCTGAGATTTCACTTTTTCTTTGTCTTGGGTGTTCTTAAGGGCTCATTTTATTTATGTCTCCTGGTTTTCAATGATTTGTATCCTCTTTGTTGCTATGTATTATGCTTTTAGAGGAACATACTTGACAGTATTTTCTTCCAGAAAGGTTCTACTGTTACCTGATTTCTCTCTGGACTCCCCCTGACTCTCTAGTCCTTGGGATCTTTTTCAGAAGAATTCAGGCAAAATACTCGAGTATAGTATAGAAGATATAGTTTATTATTCTCAAGGGGTGGGAGTGGACAGTGGCCAAAGAGACCATCATGGAGTAGAGCATTGTCACTGGATAAGAGACTTTAATGTAAGCCAGGTGGTGGCGGTGGCGCATGCTTTTAATCCCAGCACTCAGGGAGGCAGAGGCAGGCAAATTTCTGTGAGTTTGAAGTCAGTCTGGTCTATAGCGTAAGTTCCAGGACAGCCAGGGCTGTTACATAGAAAAACCCAGTCTCGAACTACTCCCTCCTCCCCCAAATAAAGAGTCCAATGTCCATAGATATTTAGGTAGGTCTTCTTATTTTGAAAGTTTTAGGAACAGATGAACTTCTTGGGATGTTTTCTTGTCCAGGTGATTAACAGGCACATTTATACTAACTCTTAAGGGAGGGCACAGAGTTATATCTTTGTGCTTTACCAGAAAGCCTCTACTAGATAGTAATTTTATAATATTTTGGCAGCTTGCAATATCACGTCTCTACCCAGGGCCAGAGGTGTACTCAGATCCCTTTCTTGTGACCAGTGGTCAGAGTCCTTGTAGTTTGACTTTCTGGTTTTATAAGCTCCTAATTATGGGGATATTACCGAATGTTGGATGTTAATTTTGGTTGAGTTGTTGTATATATGAAAAATACCTTTATTCTTCTCTGAATTAAGAAATGTGGATATCTTAATTTTATTGTTGGAGATAATTTTCCTTTAGAAATTTGAAAATGTTCCTTCACCTTATTTCTAGACATAACTTCTGTTGTAGTAGGCCTTTTCAATCTAGTAACCTATAGCTTTCTTTCTGGGAACTTGTAACTTGAGTTTTTAAGGGTAGAAGTCCAAGCTCCTATAATTCCCAACAGTCTAGGCTAGGTCTTAATGCACCAGTCACCAAATGAGTAATGGTAGAAAATGGAGAGGAGACCTATTCATTGTAGCCACAGTGTGAAAAGCAGATAAAGGAGTTTAGTGGCCCCATGGGTCTGTCATCTGGGTGCTGACATGAGGCTTAGGTTTAACTAGAGGGCAAGAGGTAGCATAATTAAGCAGTCTGGGTTAAAAGTGGTCCTGTCCTTCTTTGTCTCAGCTCTGGTGGTTGGATAAATTGTTAGGGACCAATCTGATATCAACAACATGATTACTTTAGTTTCAGGTTGTAGCTTTACCTTCAAGGATAATTGCTTTTATTGGAGAAGTGGGTTATCTATCCTGGAAGTTTTAAAGTTTAAGGTGACTGGAGGGTTTGGAAAACAACGTATCTTTGCCTTTAGCCTTGACAGGAATGAGATAGGTTAGGTTAGGCAGATTTAAGCAGGAATTTGAGAAAATGTAAGGGACATAGATACAAAATGAAAGCAGAGTTATTTTAAGTCTTCTCATCCTAATATTAGCTTGTGGGCCCAAGTGAGGATTCGATGCTTTTTATAAAGAGCAGGCTTTTTTAGTGCCTGTTTCAAAATTATTGTTTGAATTTTATCTGTTGCTTCTGTTCTTTCTCTTTGGACCACTATTGTTGATATTAGCCCTCCAGTAAACGATTGATCTTTCTCTCTCTCTCTCTCTCTCTCTCTCTCTCTCTCTTTCTTTTCCTTCCTTCCTTCCTTCCTTCCTTCCTTCCTTCCTTCCTTCCTTCCTTCCTTCCTTCTTTCCTCCCTCCCTCCCTCCCTCCCTCCCTCCCTCCCTCCCTCCCTCCCTCCCTCCCTTCCTTCTTCTTTTGTTTATTTTTTGTTCATTTTTGATGGGTTCTCTTGAGCTTCCTAATCTTATCCTTCTATTGCATTATTCTATAATAATTTTGTTTTTGAAATTTTATTTCTTGGCATCCTGCTTTTTTCTTTTAGAATTCTCTTCTTCTTATGAAAGCAGCATTTCTTCCTTTTAAAGAGTTTTTTCATCTCATTTTAAGAAATGCAAAGTTTCAGAACTAGAACCTCTGAGCATGTAGAAATAGCTTATTGAATCTGACCTGCATGGCCTTCTGCTTTTGTTGGAGAATTTGTGCATCTCTGATCACATTGCTTATGAAATACCAAGGATTGTTTCTGCCTTGGTAGTAATCTCATGGAGTGATTTGGATATGAGTCTTCTTCCAAGCATCTGGGGTGACTGTAGGTTTATAACAAAGCCTTTCTGGAGTTTAGAACAGGATGTGAAAGATGACACTAAATGCTAAAGAATATTATTTCTTTGCCTTGAGGAGGAGGGGGAGGCATGGAGAAGGTGGGGTTGGGAGATGGGTTACAGATTGCAAATTTTTAGACAGATATTCCTGGAGTGACTAATAATGCCTACCAGTAGAGTTAAGTGGGTAAATCAAAGTAAAGGAGATAGACAAAATGAAGGCAAAGATGCCAGGCTTTTATCCTGCTTTAGTTGTCTTGTGGATTCAAGTGAGAAATCAGTGCTTATCAGCAGAAGCAGCTTTTAAAATACACACTATAATAATGTTTCTTAAAACTTTCATTGACTTTAAAGTGAAACATAATTGTGACTCATAATTATTCTCCTTCTTTTAGCGTTATCTGCATACCAGAGGTACTACAGTTTACAGTCTGACTACTGGAAGGTTGGTACACATTTTCATGCTTATTTCCTATTGTTTTTTTTTTGGTAGATTATTGGTTGCTATGAAAACCATTAAAGTTTTTTCTGTTTTTTATTTTATTTTATTATTATTACTTGAAAATGTTACTTCTGCAGGAAAGAGATTAGAAAAGGGAAATAAATCAGTATCATTTTTGTTTGTTTTCTTTTAACTACTTTGTATTTTATTAAAAACGGATTAGATTGCTGATATTTTATTGACCCAAGATGGTTGCACATGGAATAAGTGAAAAATTAAACACGGCCAACTAACAGTTTTCACCTCTCAAATGCTTGGATTACTCCTTTGTGTGGTACTGTGGACTGAACCCAGGGCCTTGTACTTGCTAGGCAAGTATTCTACAACTGGGCTACATTTTCACCTCTTTGTTCATATATTTGTTGTTTTTTTGTAATCTCTTCTTTTGAGTAGCATGTTTAGATAGATAATTTACCCACTTCTTAATTGGATTGAATGAAATTTTGCTAATAATTTTGGCGTCCTTATATATTCTGGATATTAAATCATTGGTCAAATGAATAGCAGGTAAATTTTTTTCTCATTTTTTAGGTTGTTTTGTCATCCTTCTCCCCCCACCCGTGATAGGGTTTCTCTGTGTAGCCCTGGTTGTCCTGTAACTTGCTCTGTAGACCAGGTTGGCCTCAAACTCAGAGAGTTCCTACTGCCTCTGCCTCCCCAGTGCTGGATGAGATTAAAGGCAAGTGCCACCACAGCCTTGTTTTGTTGGTCTTACTGATTGATTCCTTTGCTATGCACAATCTTTTATGTCTTTTCCGAACTTTATTTTCCTGTGCATTATCTCCAGAATCATTGCCTATCCTAATGCCATTGTCTGTACTAGTGTTTCTCTTGAGTTTATTTTTCTAGTAGCTTCATAGTTTCAGGTCTGAAATTTATGTCTTTATTTAATTTTGAGTTGATTTTTGCACAGGATTAGAGATTTTAATTTTAATCCTTTGCATAGAGATTCCTAGTTTTACCAGAATCTTGTATTAATGAGATTGCCTTTTCTCTTGGTAATGTTTTTGGTTTTTTTGTGAACCACAATCAGTTGCTTCTTAATTTGAATAGGTTTATTCCTGGGATCTCTTACCTTTGTCTGTGTACATTGCTAATTCCTTCCATAGCTCTGTAGCATAATTTGAAATCAGCTGTACCTCACCTTTGTTATTAACTAACTTTCCAATATCATTTTGTGTTTTTTTTGGGGGGGGGGCGGGGGGGAAGGCTCTTTTATGCTTCCATATGAGTTCGCATTTTCTGCTTCTGTTTCATTGTTATTTTGAAGTGATGTCTACAATCTGTAAATTGCTTTGGGTTGTATGGAGATTTGATATTATTGTTGTAGTCCATGAAGATGAAACATCTTTCCACTTTCTGGTGTCATTTTCTTTCATCAACGCTTTTGTAATTTTCATTGTGAATGTTTTTTATTTAGTTAAATTTCCTCCAGGTATTTTATTTTTTGTAGCTTATTGGATTGCTTTCACTATACTCCCCTAGACCCTTGGTTTGTGTGTGTGGTGTGTATCAGGGGCCAGAGTAGGATGTTGGATGCCTTCCTTATTGCTCTCCAACTTACTCTTTTGTGGTGAGATCTCATTCATTGAACCTGGAGTTTACCATTTCAGCTAAGTTGGCTAGTAAGTGAGCTCCTGGGATCCACTTGTTTCTGAACGTTAGTGCTTGAGTTACAAGCATATGTGGACATGCTCAGCTTTTTACTTGGATACTAGGGATTTGAACTCAGGTACTCATGCTTGCACAGCAAATACTTTTACCCACTTGGCCATCTTCCTAGCCCCTCATTATTTCTTCCTTAACTAACAGTTTTTGTTATTTCTGTGTTAAAACACTGATTCTTTATATGTTGATATTTTTTGCATTCTATTGTGTTGGTGTCAACCTCTTAGTAACAGCCTTAGAGTACCAAAACCGCACCAGTGTCACATTAAAGAAAAGGAAGTAAAGCACTTCCCCTTGAAGTAATTTTATCAAGAGCAAACCGAGGTATGAATTCTCTACTTCTCTCTTCTTTGTCTTCCATTGCTTCTTATCTATTTGTTGTATGAATCTGAATCTTCCTGCCTGAATGATGCTGTCTTGTAATAGTGAGTGAGTGTGTGTGTGTGTGTGTGTGTGTGTGTGTGTGAGAGAGAGAGAGAGAGAGAGACAGAGAGACAGAGACCCTAATTGAGGAGGCCCACAGAGGTTTCCTAGTGAGATCTGAGCTTACTTTACCCAGTAGGGCTACATAAGGGGGTGGCTTGGCCATATGTGTGGTTACCAGGTGTTTGGAAGGGTCTGCACTTGGCTGTGCGGTGTGCTTTGATCTAGCGAGGGGAAGGTCTTTTGCCCCACCCCTTGGCATTGTTACAAAAAGCCCTTTTGAAGAGACAGAAAGGGCCCATTGAACATTGACCCAGGTCCTCCTGAAGCTATCCTGTGTTTCTGTCTGTCTCATCTCTGCTATCTTTCTATTTACAAATTCCATATGCCTCTCTCTTCCTCATAGGAACCCTGTAAAAGGTGGGAGCTGGACTCTACACCTAACAAAGGGGGTTTGTTCTGTATTAACTGAACAGCATAGAAAGCATCACATGGGTAAGACATGAGGGATACTTTACAGAACTCTTGAACAGGCTTTTACAAAGAACAAGATGTTATTAATTACAGTAGATCCAGTTAACAAATGAAATGTGCTATCAAACAATATCTATATGCTGCTTCCAATATTTTTGGTGGATATTTGTTTTATAAGGTTGCTTTTTTACCTATTTGTTGCCTTTAACAAATGACTACCATATCATACATACATACATACATGGGTTCATTCCTCTCTGGGTTAGGGGCATGAAATATTATATACCTTAAAATTGCAGCTATGTGTATTAGCTTAGGTTGTTAAATAAGAAATCCATGGTAAGTAAGGTTGGTTGTTAAATTGTTCTCTTAAAGGTTAAACAAATAGCCGGGCGGTGGTGGCGCACGCCTTTAATCCCAGCACTCGGGAGGCAGAGGCAGGCGGATCTCTGTCAGTTTGAGGCCAGCCTGGGCTACCAAGTGAGCTCCAGGAAAGGCGCAAAACTACGCAGAGAAACCCTGTCTCGAAAAACCCAAAAAAAAAAAAAAAAAAAAAAAAAAAAAAAAAAAAAAAGGTTAAACAAATAGGTAGAATATTCAGTAGGATAGCAATCTTAAATCTTAAGTGATCTCAAAGTGTATTATTAACTGGCTGCGAGGTCCAGCAAAAGTTCTAGTCTCTTAGAACATAGGACATATTTTTATAATAGTACATTGCCACATTCTACAATCTTACTGTAGCTAGAGTTTTCCTGCCTTGCCCACAGTCAGGACAAATCTTTGTCACCGGCCAGTCCCACAGCCGCTCAGACCCAACCAAGTAAACACAGAGACTTATATTGCTTACAAACTGTATGGCCGTGGCAGGCTTCTTGATAACTGTTCTTACAGCTTAAATTAATCCATTTCCATAAATCTATACCTTGCCACATGGCTTGTGGCTTGCCAGTGTCTTCACATGCTTCTCATCATGGTGGCGACTGGCAGACTCCTTCTGCCTTCCTGTTCTTTCTTTTCTCCTCTGTTAGTCCCGCCTATACTTCCTGCCTAGCCACTGGCCAATCAGTGTTTTATTTATTGACCAATCAGAGCAACAGATTTGACATACAGACCATCCCACAGCATCTTACTGAATTCAGTCACCAGTTCTAATAATATTTAAGTCTTTAGGTTATTCTGTATATAGAGACATATCTATAAACAGGTGGAATTTAATGTCTTTCCTTCCTGCTAGTCTTGTTTTGTTTTTTCACCTTCCTGCTAGTCTTGTTTTGTTTTTTCACCTGACCTAACACTTCCATTATTATATGAAATAAGAGTGGTCATACTTATTTGGTTCTAGATTTTTGAGGAGATGCTTTTATTCCATACCTATTCAGTATAATACTTTACAATTTTACAGTTTATGATAATAGCCTCTTTGCTCATTTAAATTGTTAACCAGTTTTTCCAGGATCTTTTTTTTTTTTTTTGTTATTGAAAAAGACTATCCTTAAAAAAATTAGCTAATATTTTCTTTCTCCAAACAATCGACCAATGGTCTGGTGATGTGCTCAGTTGGAGGGGTGCTTGCCCAGCATTCACAAAGCTCTGTTTCCATTCCCAGCATAACATAATGTTATGTGTTGGTTCAAGCCTATCACTCCAGAATTTTGGGGGTGAAGGACAGAAGATAAGAAGTTCAAGGTCATCCTTGACCACTTAGGGAATTTGAGGTCAACCTAGACTTCATGAGATCCTATTTAAAACAAAACAAAACAAAACAAAACAAAAAGACAACCTACAAAGCCCTAATCCTCAAAGGACCAGTCAATATATGAATAAATGTTGAACATTACTAGTTATTAGAGAAATGTAAATAAAAATTCTTTTGGGATTATGTCTTACACCAGTCAGAGTAGAAGTCATCAGAAGGAAGTAACAAATGCTGTTGCAGATGAGACAGAAGGGAGACCCTTGTACACTTCTGGTAATATAAATTAGTCCAAGCATTATGGAAATAAGTATGGAGGTTCTTAAGAAAACTAAAAGTAGACCTACCATTGGATCCAGGTATACTATTTCTATTTACTCAAAAGACTTGAAGTCTACATATTACAGAGAATACTTAGATGTCATTGTTCACTGCAACACTGTTCACAGTAGTTATGGAACCAACCTGGGTATCTAACAAGAAATGAATGGATATAGAAAACGTATCTCTACACTGAAGTTTTTTCAGTCATAAGAAAAAGGAAATTATGCTGTTTGCATGAAAATGGATGCAACTGGAGATAATAGTATTAAGCACATTAAATCAGTCTCTGAAAGACAAATATCTCATTTACTCTCATTTGTGCGTCATAGATGTTAAAGTTTGTCAGTTTTTCATATTAGCATTTTATTGTGCCTACATTAGTGTACATGAACTGTTTTGGGGGAGAATTTATCCTCAATAATTTCATTAGCTTTTCCATAAACATGGTATATAAAAGATTTTCAATACACTTCCAAAGACAACAGTGTGAATTAAAAATTAAAAATATTTTAAAAATCTGTGTTCTCCCCTTCTGTCTTTTTTTTTTTTTTAAAGATTATTTTCATTTTGTGTGTATGCTATATGCATTCTTGGTGCTGGAGCAGGCCAGTTGTTAGCCACTGTATAAAAGAGTCTTAAGCACAAGATTGCTCAGTGAGTAAGGGCACTTGCCACCAAGCCTGAGCTGCATTCAGTCCCCAAAACCTACATGGTGGAAGGAGAGAACTGAACTTCACACATGTACTGCAGCATGTATCAATCCCCAATGCAAAATGTTCTTCACAGAAACAAATATAATAAAATTTTTTTAAAATTATTAAAAAAACCATTTTAGTGCTAAGTCTAAGTATAATCACAGCTTAATTTGAAGTGTTTTTTCCTTCATGCTATAGATGAATTTTTTTTTTTTTTTCTTTTTCCGAGACAGGGTTTCTCTGTGTAGCTTTGCGCCTTTCCTGGATCTCACTCTGTAGCCCAGGCTGGCCTCAAACTTACAGAGATCCTCTTGGCTCTGCCTCCCAAGTGCTGGGATTAAAGGCATGTGCCACCACTGCCTGGCTTAGATGAATCTTAAATTTGATGAAATCTTAGATTCAGTGATACTTATGTGATATAAATTTATTTGTGTGAAAACATTGATTCTTGTTCTTTTATTATATTTCTATTTTTTCTAGTATAAACTTGTTGATTATTTTTATTCTTTTACCTTTATTATGTTTTTGAAAGTTTGTTAGTGTTATTTTGGTATGGCTTACCTGATTCTCTATCTCTTATATTTCTTTGAATTGAAAGTTAAAACTTCTTTGAAGCCTTTTTCAAGCTCCTAAATCTCTTGGCTTCTTGTTTTTTGTCTTCTGCAACTTTACTGTTTGTATCGGATTTCATTTTATTTATTCAGTTTTCTGCACCTGGATATTACAATCTTCAGAACTAGAAGGTTTTGTTTTGTGTGTGTATGTGTTTTTAAACCTATCATATCTTTAAATATCACCTAGTTCCAATTTTACCTTTTCTCTATACAGCAGGCTTTGTGCTGCATTGTGAATAATTTTTACTGCATTCTATTTTAGGCTCATTAATCCTTAAGTTACAGTTGATACGGAAATTATTCTTTCTGTTTTCTACCAGATATGTAAAAGTTGTGCCTCTTTCTACCACTCTACCCCTGCTCTCAAAATATTTTCAATCAATAGTTTTACTAAAACATCTTCCAGGAATTCAGGTTTAATTGGGAAACCTCTGTTAACTCAGTGGTCCTAAAATGATGTGCTATTGAAACCAAAGCAATGAACTGGTGCTGTTACTGTTGTCTCTTAAGAAACAATCTGAAGTACCACAGAGTATATGATTTTCTCAGTTCCATGTGAAATTCTTGTAGTTTCATATGTTTATAGGATATACAGCAGGCTGAGGTAACCACTAGGAAGTTTATACCTAGGGCCTCTGGAATGCCTTCAAATCTTTATTGTTCTTCTTACCCCTTAAATGATCTCTAGTAAAGTTAATAGTAGATTTCTTTTTCCTACTTTGTATCACTTTGTGAAATTAGTGACAGCATGATTTTATTTTATTTATTTTTTAAGTTGTATAACCAAATCTTTTAAGATAAAACTTCTGCCTCTGATAGTTCCTAACAGGCAACTTATCCTGATAACACAATTAAGGAGACAAGTTTGAGATTTATTCTCTATTGTAAAAAGTTGGAGATTTATTCACGGTAGTCACATTGGCAAGAGGAATAGATAAAGAGGTACAGTAACCCCAAATAATCATCTGGGTAATGACACGAACTCTAAGTTTAAAATAAGGAAGAATAAGCTAAGAAATGTGCATAATTAAGCAGTCTTTGTCAAGATGTGGATCCAGCCATTATGGACCCTTGCTCTGGTCCTACAAGATGCTTAGAAGTCCTTAGTGCTTGGGATGACAAGGTGGTTTGCAGGGGGTGATTATTTCTACAGTTTGCAGCTTTTTCTTAATCAGTACTTGCTTTCATTTGTGGGTGGTCTGTCCTTCCTGATTTTGTTCTTCCTGAAATCCAAGGTAACTGCAGGTATAGGATAGCAACATCTCTGTCACTTAGCTTGGAAGGAGAATAGGTTATTTAGGCAGAGTTAGGTAGGAGTCTGAGCCAACAAGTAAGAAGCAGATTCAGAATAAAGCTACACAATGCCAGGCTTTCATCCTGTTTTCACTTGTGGACCCAAGTAAGGAGTCAGTGCTTTTTTGCATAAGCAACTTTTCATACCTGTCTCATAGTTTGATATGAATTTGTTTTTCAGTTGCATCTCAGCATAAAATGTAATTGTTTTCAAAGATGATTATGGCATGTAGAATGCTTGGTGTTGATTGACAGCCAAACTTATTTCACCCTAAAATTGGGGCTGGTGCAACAGCTCAGTGATACAGTGCTTGGATGGTATTTATGAGGCTACAAGTTCAACCCCCAGTACTGCCAAAGAAAACAAAAAAAGACAATACACCAATAATAAAACCTTGTTGTATCAGATTGCCTTATTTTAGAGTTTGTCTAATAAAAGTTTTAGAGTCTTGAATTAATTAGTTACATCAGCATTCTCTTCTCTTATCTCACTTTCTCACGCTTTGGGAAAAGGTTTTTTTTTCACTAGTGCTATTAAAGTATGCGCCTAGGATAAAGGTTTAATATTTTTCTCTCAATCTGCAAATCACAGTAAAATGAAAGTATTCTGATTTTAAAATTACTGGTACTCTACTGTGGTCTGTAAAGCTTGTATTGTCTTAAAATTCTTATATATTCAAGACTACCATGCCTATTTATGATCAGTTTTGTTTTTAATGCAAGTTAGTGCTTGTTATTAGATAGCAATTCTTTTTCCTTTTTCAGTGTGGGTCTAAGAGTTGGGGCCTTGCCCATTACCATTAGTTGACAGTAGACAGATTCAGGAGAAAAGCAGAAATATTATCAACAAAGAGGTGATGGTAGTAGGGCCTTAATAGGTAAATGTAGAAAGTTTTGTTGCACTTTATTTGTTTTTTAAGATCAGATTTAGTTTCCTAGCAAACACCTACCCCCACCTCTGTACATGTATAACCTGCTTTTGTGTGATGTTTCCCAGGAAGTCTATTTCTATTCATCTCAGATAGGGAGGGCAACCACAGACTAAAGAAACACTGCCACCCAAGTCCACCGAAGTTTAATTGGAGTACTTACAGGAGCCTGAGTGTGATGGATTACTTCAGGAACATGGGCAACGTAGGGCAGCTGCACTACCAGGGAATAGTCTTTCCCCAGCAACCACTACTGTTTATGTTTTTGTGGGGCTTCTTGACCCTTATGAAACTCATACTCTTTCCACAAAAGAATATTAATGAGCACAGTCTTGTGAAGGTGTTGTGCAGGTGATCACATATCTGCCCTGATTCCAGGACCCCAGTGACTACACCATGCTCAGAGGACAGAGTTCTATAACACCTTTGTTATCAAAACCATCCCCTAATAGTGGTAAATTTGTTGCTATCAGTAACCTTAACATTTGACAAATCATTATCATGAAAAGTCCATAGTGTGTATATATCAGGGTTCACTCTGCATTGTACATTCCATTGCCTTGGAAAAATGTGTAACTACTTGACTCTCCCATTACGGTAACACACCAAGTATTTCCACTGCCCTAGAAAATATTTTTGTCCTTCAGCCTACTGATTGACCCCCCCCCAATAGTAAACACAGTTATTGTTGTCTGGCTAGAGTTTTTATTATTATTATTATTATTATTATTATTATTATTATTATTTTAGTTTTTATGCTGATGGACATGTAAATCCCTGATAACCAGCTTATTTGTGCAAAATGTCTTGCCTTTTTCAAGCTTAGAAATTCCTTAGAAGTGGAGTACTAGGGTATATTTGTGGGTGGAGGAGGAGGTGAGAGAAGAACTGCTGGTTGTCCAGATAATTTCAGTTTAAAGTCATTTTCATAGAACTCTGGCCTGTAGTTAGTCCCTTCAGCCCTCTTGACTTTGACTCACAAAGGAAAGGAGACATTTACAAAGAGAAAAGAAGAAATTACAGCTTTTCTAGAAACTCTGTTGCTACTTCTTCCTCATCACAAACTTAATTTTTTTTATTAAAATATACATGTGTGTATAATTTTAAATTGAGGTCCTTCATATGAGAGAATGTGTGTCTGTGTGTCTGTGTCTGTGTCTATGTCTATGTCTATGTCTGTGTGTCCCCATTCCGGTTTCTCTGCATTCTTAGCTGTCTTGGAACTTGCTCTGTAGACTAGACTGGCCTTGAAGTCACAGAGATCCTCCTGCCTCTGCTTCCCAAGTGCTGGGATTAAAGGCGTGCACCATCACCGCCTGCCTGCAAACATGTAACATTTGTGTTTCTGAGCATAACTTATTTTTCTTAACACAATGATTTCCAGTTCTGTCCATTTTCTTGCTAATGTCATGACTTCATTTTTCTTTACAGCTGAATAAGCTAACGTTGTGTATATGTACCACATTTTCTTTATCCATTCATCTGTTGGTGGGCGTCTAGGCTGGTTCCATCTCTTGGTTACTATGAATAGTACAGGAATAAACATAGATGTGCAAGTATTTCTGTGGCAGTGGTTCTCAGCCTTTGGTCATAAGCCCTCTTACAGGGGTTGCATATCAGATATTTACATTGTGATTTATAGCAGTAGCAAAATTACAATTATGAAGTAGCAACAAAAATAATTTTATGGTTGAAGGTCACCACAGCATGAGGAACTATATTAAAGGGTCGTAGCATTAGGAAGGTTGAGAACCACTGCTCTATGGTTTGTTGACTCAGAGTTCTTTGGATATATATCCAGGAGTAGTATAACTAGGTTACTGTATGGTAGTTCTATATTTAGGTTTTTGAGAGACTTCCTGCTGATTTCCTAGTGGCTGTAGGAGTTATACGTTCACCAGCAGTGAATAAAGGTCCCTCTTTACCTACATCCTCACCAGCATTTGTTGTCATTTGTTTTCTTGATGATACACATTCTTCCTGGAGTGAAATGGAATTTCAAAGCTGTTTTAATTTGCATTTTCCTGATGGCTGAAGGTTTTGAACACATTTTCAAGTATTTAGTGATCATTTGAGAATTATTTCTTCAGTTCACTAGCCCATTATTGACTGACTGATTTGTCTTTTTGGGATTTTTAGTTTTTCATATATTTTAATGCTCTGATGTGTAGTAGTCTGAGACACCTCTTCCTGTGCACCCCTCCCTCTTTACTCTAGTGATTGATTCCTTTGTTGTGCAGAGGCCTTTTAATTTATGTAATCCCATTTGTCAGCTGGGGGAGATTATTTTCTGTGCTATTGAGCCTTTCAGAAAGTCCTTGCCAATACCTGTACCTCAGGGGATTTATTGCTTTTTGTCTGGAAATTAAGTTTAAGCCTTTTATTTTTCAGATGTCAGTACCTTTATTCAGGTCATCCTTTTGCATCAGATTACTATTTCTCAGTAGAGATGTCAGTAGTACTTTTTTTGAGATAATATACGGGAATACATGTATTTCAAAGTTTATAGCAAATTTACTCAGAGATCACTGTAGAGATGTGAGCTAAGTGTCCTTGGCTGAGATGTTCTTTTCTGCTTCCTTTGTAGGTATTCTAGATATATATAGTACACAAGTACTGTACTATTGGTTTCCTACTACTTATTAAGTTTCATTAACTCTTAATGTTCACACCTTGGCATCTTCTAGGGTCTTAGGACCTTCAGAGGTGAAAGGTTGGGGAGGGTCAGAAAATTCTTCTAGCATATACTATGTTTGTCAAGTTCCTTCAGCTTAAATGTTCAGTATGCTAAGATGTTGTATTTGGGATGGTATATTTTGAATTTTGTTGTTGCTGTCAGCTATGACTTGGGTAATCACCAAATGTTTGAATTGTTTTGCTCACTCTTACTGAAAAATGAAACTTAGCTCTTAGTTAATAGTCAGAGGTAATAATGTCTTATACTAATACTGGGTCACACATGGGGACTAAACACAATTTTAAAAGGAGGTTGATTAGGTTTAGTGAATCTTTTGGGTGTCTGCTATATTGGAGCATACTGTGCTATATTACCACAGGGAATACATGTATTTAATTAGCACTCTTTGTTTGTTTTGTTTTTGTTTTGTTTTTGTTTTTCGAGACAGGGTTTCTCTGTGTAGCTTTGCGCCCTTTTTCCTGGAACTCACTTGGTAGTCCAGGCTGGCCTCGAACTCACAGAGATCCGCCTGCCTCTCCCGAGTGCTGGGATTAAAGGCGTGCGCCACCACCGCCTGGCTTGTTTTGTATTTTCTTGAGATAAGATCTTACTGTGTATTACTGGGGCTGTCATGGAACATGCTGTGTAGAACAGGCTGGACTTGACCTTGATAGTGATCCTCTTGGCCTCTGCTTCCAAGTGCTGACATTATCATCATGTATCATTATGCCTAGCTCACGTTCCTGTCTATGTCATTTTTGTTTAATGTTCAATTAATACACAAGTAACACAAACACAGAAAAATAGTTAAAGGTGAGCTATGGAGGCTGACCGAGTCAGTCCCTGTATCTGCTGCTTAGTATTTATCCATCTTCTGGAGCATTTGCTTTCCTCTGAGCCTTAGTTCTTTTTATTTTATAAGTGAAACTGTGTGCCTCATGAGGTTGTTAGTCTTCTAAAATAGAAAATATTACCATTCTGCACAAAACTAAGTTCTTGTTAAGCAATGGTATCATGATACGTTGTGCTAAAAAACAAATTTAGAGGTTAGAGATATTACCTCTAATTTGATGTGGTCAAGCAGCAAAGCTTTACAGAGAAAACAGTATTTAAATGGGTCTTTATAGTATATATTTAAATGGAATTATTGTGTGGCAGGGATGGCATGAAGTTTCCTAAAGAGAGAGAAAAAGATGAAGTATAAACAAAGTAAAGATATTGGAAGAACGTAAGATATGTTCTGAAAGTAGAAATTCACTTCAGTTAACTACGCACATGCACACTCACCATGCGCTGTTACTTGTTGGGATTCAATCAATATTTCCTTCTTCCAAGAAAGTAGTTCTCTTTCAAGTCTTGACTTAATAGATAATGCATTTTGTGGACTCTTAACTGCTCCTGTGTTTGGAGTATCTATATCTTTCCTCCCGTGTCATATATTACATTTTTTTTTTTTGAGAATTGGGGAAATAACATTTTATATTAGTTAGTTTTATACAGCCTCTTCAGTACTGTTCAGATTCTTTGAGAGGATGGAATAAGAAGTGAATGGTTTTGATTAAAAACCAGTTCTAATGAAATTAAATATCGATTTTCAAA
>NW_023505259.1:0-50000 GCF_004664715.2 Peromyscus leucopus | reverse complement strand
GTGCACAATATTTTGGGGAACACAATACCACTGTGTGTGTGTGTGTGTGTGTGTAGGTCTAGTAATATTTTTGCAATTCTGAAGTCAGTTGAACAGATTTACTGTGATAATGAACACATTGCCTGCTGTATTACTTTTGTATTGCTGTGATAAAATACCATGAGCAAGGCAACTTGTAGAAAGAAGGGCTTATTTTGGTCCTACTGATCCAGAAGGATAAGAATCTTAAGTCATGGCAGGGAATCTTGGCAGGAACAGCTGGAAGCACACATCTCCAACCATAAACAGGAACTGGAAAGGAGCGGGGATGGGGGGTTTGGGGGGGAGAATCAAAATAATTATAGTTTTTGAGTAATGTGATTTTTATATTTTAAATATGTTGCTAGTAAAATAAAAATGATTTGAATTTTTAAGTAGGAAAAAACAAGTGTGATGCCTTCAAAATTATTTACCTATCAGTTAATATGATCTATCTTATTGCTATATATATTATATTATTTATTATATATTATATATACATTATATTGTATATTATATATTATATATATTGGTTTTTCGACACAAGGTTTCTCTGTGTTGCTTTGCGCCTTTCCTGGAACTCGCTTTGGAGACCAGGCTGGCCTTGAACTCACAGAGATCCGCCTGCCTCTGCCTCCTGAGTGCTGGGATTAAAGGCATGCGCCACCACCGCCCGGTCTGCTATATATTTTTTAAACTTAAGTAGATTGGAATATTGTGATTTTATTCTGTCTAAGTCATAAATCACCTGACTTCTGACAGTAGTTTGTTAAATTTCAGAATATAAAAACAAACTCATGATTTTTGTATAATTATGTCTGCTTTATAGCAACTTGTTTTCTGCTTCTGGACCAGCTCCTTACAGAGGCCATTTCTCTAGATCCTGCTTTTTAAAATTTTTTAAATTTATTATAGGGAGGGGCATGCACTTTCAGCCACACAGGTGCCATGGTAGTCATGTGGCTGTCAGAGGACACCTACGCCTTTCAAGAGTCCATTTTCTTTCTTTCTTTTTCTTTCTTTCTTTCTTTCTTTCTTTCTTTCTTTCTTTCTTTTCTTTCTTTCTTTCTTTCTTTCTTTCTTTCTTTTGTTCTTTCTTTCTTTCTTTCTCTCTCTCTCTCTCTCTCTCTCTCTCTCTCTCTCTCTCTCTTTCTTTTAAACCAGGGATTGAATTTAACTGTACATTCTTGCACAACAAACACTTTTCCCTGGTGAGCCATATCACACCCCCCTCTCTTGTTTTACTAGTAATAGAAGGAGAGAGATAGGAAGAATGTTTTGTTTGTTTGTTTGTTTTAACTTTGACTAAAACATGGTAACTGAATTCCTTTAAGATATGTTTGGTTAAATCACAAATGTCACGAAAAAAGGATCCTTGTTTGTTTCATATACTGTAGATTGTACAAAGAACAAAACTAATTTTATATATTGGAGTTTTATATTATTTTACAATTGATATATATTGGAGTGATTTACAATTGAAATGTGATCTATTGGCAAACTTAACCAAATTGATCTTATGCATTTCAAAAATTTAGAATATAGTATTATTCCATGGTGTATTTTTTGCTTGATTAACTATTTATCAAATTCTTTTTTTTCATTTTTATAATTTCTTTATGTGTATGGTGGTTTTTGCTTGCATTTATGTCTGTGTACCACGGGCATGCCTGGTGCCTTCTAAGGCTAGAAGACATCATCAGGCTGAGCGTATGTGCCTTTAATCCCAGCATTTGGGAGGCAAAGGCAGACAGATCTCTGAGTTCAAGGCCAGCCTATTCTAGGCCACCCAAAGCACAACAGAGCTCCCCCCCCCAATCCCCCAAATCCCCAGCAATCCCCAGCTCCATTGAAACTGGAAGTATAGAAGCTGGGAATTGAACTTAGGTTCTTTTAACAAACAAACAAACAAACAAACATCTAGTGCTCTTAACTGTTGAGCCATCTCCAGTCCCCTGATCATATTCTTAAAAATGTTTATTAGATATTTTGTGGTACTCCTAACATTTGAATAGAGTTCTGTTTTTCAAAGTTAAGTATTTTATAGTTCTTTATAGTTTTTATTTTACATACAGTATGAATTTCTTTAGCCAGAGAGGTGGGATTATGCATGTATGTTAATCTGAACTGTCATTAGTTTTATATTTATTCCTGGAAGTAAATACTGGACCAGTAAAATGTTTTGAAGATTATTATGTGCATAGTATATATGATATTTCTATGTTCTTTGTATCAGTATGATAAAATGACTACTAGTAGCCAATACAGCCTTGTTATTTATATTTTTGATTGATAACATGTAAATTTAGAGTGGACATGTTTGATTAATGGTAGATTATTGGAGTTACCTAGAATTGTAATCTGTTATGTATTAAGTAATTATTTTTAAACTCTTCAATTTATTTTAAAAGCTGTTCATCTCTTTGGCATTACCCTCCTATGAGAAAGACTTCTTATTACAAGGATTAGCAGTTCTAAAATATCAGAATGTGTTTTCTGATCAATAATACATTGATGGAAAAGGTTATTTTTGTTAATTTTCTGCTTTGTATTCTTAAAAATAGAACTATTATGTAATGTATGTTAATGTTTTAAAGGTTGGATGCATCACACTGTGGATCTCCTGGGAGATAAAGCCACCAAGGAAAGTTATGCTATTCAATATCTCCAGAATCCTTGGAAGCAGATCCAAATTCTGGCCAGTCCTGGTATTTCCTTGGAAGGTGAGATTTAATCAGATAATTATATTCTGCTATTGATAGTTATAACTAAGAGATTTTAATTACAACCTCAAATGTTAGTGTACATTTATACCTTGAACAGTATATTTTCTCTTTTTAATAGATTATAATAAAGATTTCTGAAAGGTAAATTATAACAAAGCTTTTATATATAGTAGTTTTCTTTTAGCATAACCCTGTCTTCTTAAGAGGACATTTCTTATTTTAATTTTTTCATTTAACCTGAATTGTTACTGGTTTTTAAAAAAGGTCCTTTCAGATATTACTTTTTTTAGTGAACTACTTTTGTGCCTTTCCTGGTGAGTTCTAGCATTTGGTTTGTAGTAGAACTCAGGTTACAATCTCACTTGAAATCTTACATTCTTTGAGAAAGTGAGTACGTTCTTGTTGGATTTGCTGGAAAGAGACATTGACTGTCGAATTTTGTTCGGGGTTATTTGAGATGTACTCTTTATATATGTATTTGATAGATCCTAATCCATTTTGCCTTTCATAATAGCGTGGAAAGATTAGTGTACTAGGCATGGAAAGACTCAAATTTAAGTAAGGGCTCAGTTAATTTTTGTAAAATGTTAGATGATACATATTAATTTTTTTTAAATTGTAGATGATACATAAACCCCTTTTGAGGTTTCCGTTTTCTCGCCCCCCCCCCCCCCCCCCCTTTTTTTTTGGTCTTTTGAGACAGGGTTTCTCTGTAGCTTTGCGCCTTTCCTGGAACTCGCTTTGGAGACAAGGCTGGCCTCGAACTCACAGAGATCTGCCTGCCTCTGCCTCCTGAGTGCTGGGTTTAAAGGCGTGCACCACCACCGCCCAGCTTCTCCTCCCCTTCTTGTTCATTTTTTACTTTGAGATTTTCCTGTAAGGTGTTTTGATCATATTCACCCCTCCCCAACTCTCTTAGATCAGGTGACTTCCCCCCACTCTCCCCTTTACTCAGTCATCCACTGACTCTGACCTTTTTACACTCTTCACAGACACTCTACCTACAATGATCCCTGATTCTTGAGAGGAGGTGTAGTATAAATATCCCATTTAGGACTAGACATGTTCAGTCTCTTATTCTCTGTGTTTTGACCACTTACCACTTGTAGGTTTCTGTTAATCCCCATCTACTGTAAATTGAAGTTTCTCTAATGAAGTTGAGGAAGCAGTAATCTCTCTATAACATAAGTCAATTAAGAAGTCAGGTTTAAGCTCTGAGAGAATGGCGCAGAGTTAAGAGCACTGATTGCTCTTCCAGAGGTCCTGAGTTCAATTCCAGCAACCACAGGTGGCTCACAACCATCTGTAATGAGATCTGGCGCCTCTTCTGCTGGGCAGGATACATGCAACAGAACATTGTATACATAATATATAAATAAATCTTTAAAAAAAAGTCAGTTTAATATACTATGTACATTTTAGCAGAGCAATAATAATAGGTTCTTCCCTAGGACCCATGCTTGAATGGACTTAAGACCACTCTACATGAGCATAGTCATACCCAGCTCCATTACTGCGGTTGAGTATGTGACTAGACAGCCATGTAGATGGGCCTTAAGTCCATTCAGAAAGTAGTTGGTTATTCTTAGTATGTTTGTACCACTGTTGCACCTCATTGGTCCATGTTTGCTAGCCAGTCATTTTTCTAGCTTGCAGGTTCATAGCTGGTGAGGTTGATAATTACTTTTCTTCCTGTAGCATGTATAGCACCTTCCAGCTTCGAGGTCAGTGCCAATTGGTACTCCCATGTTCTATGGTTTAAGTATGTGGTGTCTTTATGAGGGATTTGTATTAAACTATTGTTCTCGGGGGACAAGAGAGACATGTTATGGAGTGCTATGGCACCTTATGAGTGGAGATTAGGATTCTGCTGAAAAAATAAAAAAAGAATCTTCCAAGTACATGACAACCAACCCTTACAACAAATAATTAGTTGGCTGCAAATAAATGATCTCTTATACACCTTCCTGTGTCAAAGCTTCAGTTTTGTGATTTCACTTGAATTTTATAAATAAATTTGTTTATAATGAACCATACCTAAACTTGCTGTTTTAAAATGCAGTAATTTTCAGTTCAGTGAACAGTATTCCATTTTTTTCCCCTTCAGTTCAACTGGTTGTATATTTCTGGACCATTGAAAGTATTATTTTGCAAATATACACTAAACTTCCTAACAAGGATAGTTATCACAATCTAAACTTGCTTTATGATTCAAGATGATCATTTCAGAGATTAATTATTTTTCATCTGTCATAATATTCTGATCTGTTTAAACTTTTTTGATGCTTTCTTATAGTCATTACCATCTAATGTTTGCTTTTAATATGAGAAATGTTATGAATAAATATTATTTTAAAGTTGTGTTTCTGTCCTTGTCCCTATGCTTTTGTTCCAATTTGACATTATTACTGACCTTGTCACAATTTGTAGTACTGTGTGAAAACTTGCTTTTCTGTCTAGTCAGTAGAATTTTTGATACTGTCCAATCTATATGATAGTAATTCCTTAGGCCTATTTTTACCCTCTCTACTAGATTCCTCTGTTCTTACAGTTTTTCTTCATATAGATAAATTTCCAAGGTAGGTTTCTATAGAGCTATTTTAAATTTTAACAATTTCACATAGGTTTTCCATCCTAATAGCCTCACCTTTATTATCCTATTCTCCAAATCAGCTTCATTTCCTTTTGTGAGAAAAATCATATTCCACTCTTTCCTTTACCTCTCTTTGGATGAGGGTCCTAGTCTAGTGTATCCTAGGCAAGCACTCTAATTTTGCTACTGAGCTACACTTTAGCGTCTCCCTTAAACTGTTTAATCAGAATTTACAACTAAGTTGTGCCACACCTCACTGGATATGTAATCAGTCAATTATGAAGTCTTAGCTACTCTTCTGCTTTTTTTTTTCTCTTTCTTGCTCTTTCTGCTTCCATTCCTTTCATTTCAGCTTTGACATGTTCTGCACCAGTAATTAATTATTCTCTTTTCTGTACGTAACTTTCCTTTTAGTCTATACTATACATTGTTGCAGATCAATATTCTTATAAGGTGCTTTTATCACAACCACTCCCATTGTTAGAAAACAGATTTTGGTTTTTTCGGGGGAGGAGTCTGAAAATATGTGTACGTGCATGTGCACAGTGTGTGTGTGTGTGTGTGTGTGTTGTGTGTGTGTGTGTGTTGTGTGTGTGTGTACATGCTTTAAAAAAAATACATTAGGTTGTCCATACTGTTCAAATCTTTTGAAATATCTCCTCTCATCTCTGTGTCTGATCCAATGATTAATACACTTTTTAAAGAATAATTAGGGGATAAAAAATAGTCTTTAAGCAAGTAAAGATTTTCAGATTTACATTTTTTTTTTTTTGTTGATTACTCTTAAGCAGTGTTCTCCCAACATAAGCAAATAATAAGACAAATACTAGTTTACTGGAAAGCTATCTTTTTCTGTTTTACTTGCTTGCAGTTAGGAATTTATGCTCTAAATAATATCTATAAATATCCACGTTCTTTACTTTCACCTCACCACCAAATTCTACATGGATTGTAGTCTCTTCTTAAACTGTCTATGTTAGCCATTTGATATGCATTGTGATATTATAGTGCCTTCATTCCTCATCTAAATGCAAACTTCTTCGGAGTGATGAAGCATTCTAGCACTCAGGAGGCAGAGGTAGTGTACCTCTGTAGTTATAGTTCACCAAGGCTACAAAGCAAGACCCAGGGTGGGGGCAAAATAAAAATAAAAGAACAAAAGAAAAGGAAAAATAGTTAAATTGTAAGCTCCTTGGAAACAGAATCTAGGGTTTGTTTTGTTTTTTTTCTCCTTTAGCACCAAAAATAATTTCTTTTTTTTTTTTTTTGTAATTTCTGTGATGTCTGTACATCCATTAGGTACATTCCTCACTAAGAAAATGCAGGCATTGAAACCTGAATCTTATTGCTGTCTTTGCTAGTCATAAAATACTGTATACTATATTTATACTGTTTATGATACTTAGAGACTACACCATTACATTAGCATTTTTATAAATTAAAGAACATTTGCCTTTATTATTTAAGAAAAGGAGAAATTCATTAGCTCTGACTGTATGAAAAACTAGAGTCAAAATAAAAAAAGCAGATGGAGGGCTGTGCTCAACTCTCAGTATTATATGTAATATTAAAGTGATATGGCCTATAACTCATTTTAATAGCCTGTATCATTGCAGTAACTTTAGCACGCTTAAGAAAGACTATAAGCCGGGCGGTGTGGCGCACGCCTTTAATCCCAGCACTCGGGAGGCAGAGCCAGGTGGATCTCTGTGAGTTCGAGGCCAGCCTGGCTACCAAGTGAGCTCCAGGAAAGCGCAAAGCTACACAGAGAAACCCTGTCTCGAAAAAACCAAAAAAAAAAAAAAAAAAAAAAAAAGAAAAGACTATAATACAGTTTTGAATTTCTAGTTATCATGTATATTGCAATTTCCTTGTACATATATACCCATTACCTAATATATTAGCATAATACATTTAAATTTTTGCTTTGATACATAACCCTTTTTAAACAAATAAATGTAATTGCCTTGATATTGATGAATTTTCTTACCCTCCCTCTTCCCTCTCCCTCTCAGTGCTATTCAAGTATTGGGAAAGTTCAGGATGCCTTTATATCTTACAGGCAGTCTATTGATAAATCAGAAGCAAGTGCAGATACATGGTGTTCAATATGGGTAAGACTTTGTCTAAAATTAACATTGGTATGTAAAGATAGCTGCATCACATAATGTGCTTTGTAATAAAAATCATTGCTATGACACTAGCTATTATTCTTAGTTGACTTATTTTTTTCCTAATTTCCCTTTTTAGTGTGCTCTACCAACAGCAAAATCAGCCTATGATGCTTTACAGGCCTATATTTGTGCTGTACAATTGGACCATGCCATTCTGCAGCCTGGATGGATCTAGGCATCTCTATGAATCCTGTAACCAGCCTCAGGATGCTATTAAATGCTATTTAAATGCAACTAGAAGCAAACATTGTAGTAATACCTCTGCACTTGCAGCACGGATTAAATATTACAGGTAAAATTTTAAATATTCAATTTTTAAAGCCACATATTTATCCAGAACACTCAGGCAGAATAGGGTGGCTGGAAATTTTGTCTAGTTGTCTTTGATGTGTATAATCTGTTCCATATTTTGTAAACATACCATAGCTTTGTAAATATTGTTTTACTTTTCATTTGAAATGAGATAAGCCAATATTTTTTAAATGCTCTCTTGCACTTCATGCATATTAATTTACATAAATTTTTTCAGTTTACTGTCTACATTTTAAGTTGTCATAGCATTTTAAGAAAAGAACACAAACAATGTCTTTCACTCTTGCTTCAAGTTTCATGAGAAGACAGCTAATCAAACCCTAGAAACAGCCTAACTATGTTTTGATTTTCACAAAGGTTTACATTCTGGTTACCCTCTTTATACGTAGTATCTTTTTAAATCCCCAAATTTAGAATCTATTCTTTTAAAAACAATTAGCACTTAGGAAGATTTAGTGGACTTACTCTTACTCAAGTAGGCTTGTGTTAAATTTGCTTTTTACATAATTTTTCCTAGGCTCAGTTGTGTAACCTTCCACAAGTTAGTCTACAGAATAAACTAAATTACTTCCTAGTATTGAGGAGCGTGGAGCCTACCAATCCCCGCAGAGCTTACCTCCAGGCAGGGTGCCATGAACACAGCACAGCAGCGTGAGAAGTTGGGTTAGTTCTGCAGGTGCCCAGCTTTAAGGGTTCTTTTCAATCTGTAGTAGTCAAGCTTATTTTAAGTAAGCATAGAAGGCTTTTATTAGTGAATAATAGCCTTTTCTTTTTAAGTACTAAGGATCTAGATCAAAATAAAATTCCCTCTGACATGGACAAAATCTGGGGGGCCCAACTTAGAACCTTTGTGCATTTCATGATTTTGCAAGATTTCTTAAAATAATGCTGCAGTGGTTTATTTAATTTTTAAAAGATTTTCAAAGGAAGGTACACGTTCCTCATTGATGATGATTCATTGAGTTTGACTTTAATTTATTGCAATCAGAGATGTCCACATAACTTTGAAAAGTATACAGCGTGTAAGTTTTATAATTTGAAGGAATGAAGTAAGAATATATAGCACCCTATTTTTGTCTTCCTTCTGTGATTCTTAGGCATGTAAACCTCATCATCAAATACTGAACCTGTATTAGGCCTCAGTCAAACACCAATTTCACAGCAGTCCTTGCCCACACATTCCTCCAAGCCAAGTAGATGACCTGTCCAGTCCTGCAAGAGGAAAAGAACATCTAGTCCAACAAAGGTATATGTCCTAGAGAAATAGAAAATCCAGTTTTTCAAAAAAGGAGCTCCAACTGCCATCTAATTGTGCAGTTGAACATTTCCTGTCCTTTACTTTAAATCTGTGGACATCAGAAGATTAAAGTTTGAGTTTTCCCATCCCAAACTCTTAGAATCATATTAAATAAAGTAGGGATAAATTTGCATTCATCAAATCATTTTATCCATTTCCCTGCCGCTAAGGTATCAGCACACTTTTCATCATCACTTTTTTTACCAACATTGAAATATATTTAATAATGAACCTAGTGAATAGTGTGGTATATAAGGCTAGTCGTTGGGCCATAGTTTAGGGGTGGGCTTTTTTTGGGGGGGTGGCTTATTACAGAATCAACAAATTGTTTTTTAGTGAATGTAATGATATCATTTTATGCATAAATATTTTAATTCATAGTCATTTGGCCTTAATTAGTAATTAATTTATGTTAACCTATTGCCTTATAACCAAATATTCTTTAATATTTCTTTTTATCAATTTTCCTCAGAATACTTCTGATAATTGGGGTGGTGCCATGCTGTGCCACATCCTCCAGTACAGCAACAAACTCATTCATGGTGTTTGACACCACAGAAATTACAGGTATGTAAAATATGTTTTAAAGAAAATTATGTAACAGAAATAATGAACTTTTAGTAATTCTTAAAGTTGAATGACAGGAAACTCAGTACATAACAAAAATGATTACATATTTACCAGAATAATGAAGATAATTAAATCTTGTTCCTAGTTTGTTTCTAGTTTGTTTCTCTTTTTGAAACAGGCAATGCATTCATATACATAAAGTATGAATATAGATTATGTAGAATAAAGTCTTTCAGCTTCTATTCTAACTCACCGACATCCTCTTCACACATGTACCTCCTCCCGGAATGTTCTCTGGCATTACTTGTTCCTTACCTGTTTTTGCAGAGATGTGTTGTGTATGTACAAGTTATTGAACTTAAATGTAGTCTCTTGTGCAAAAATAGTAAATGAAAAATTTCTGAAATGATAACTTTTAAATAATAACATTCTTTTCACATAATGAAATCTCACTCTGTACCACCAGTAGCATCAATCATCTCATTGTCCAAGCTGTTATGTGATAATTGGTCCCTTAATCACTTACTAGCCAAATCATTTATGAAAATAACTGTTTTTAGTATCATGATTCTTATATTAATAATGACCACAAATCACAAGAATAATGATACTAACACCTGTAGAATGCCAAAGAGAAGCCACACAGTGCTTTCTGTAAGTGAACAGGTAAAAAGTTCTTTATTTAATAAAAGAAAAATACACAAAATAATCATATGCTGAGGTTGCTAAGGTCAATGGTAAGCATTAGATTCTTGTCTGAAGTTGTGAGTGAAGAGATATAACTAGTTTTACTGTCACACCTAACCGCACTATCACCACAGTGTAGTGGTATTAGGACTGAAAAAGCATTAAATTGTAAGTTTAGATTTTCTATGATTTTTAGGAACCCACTGGGGGATCTTAAATGATGCTGCCTCCATTATTGTCCTTTGTAGACCTTTTTAGGTCAATTTATAAACAGCCTACTTGTTATATGAACAAGTAGGTATATTTCTTTATATAGATACCATACTATTACTTAAGTTGATCACTAGTTTTAGACATTCAGAGTGTCTTCAAACTTTTCCTGTACCAATAATGTTTTTTTGGAGTATTTTTTCATCTTTTAAGCTTGAAGTGTTTTCTACATGAACACTGAAAATTATTAATAAAATTTCATGCCCATCTCTCTCAAAGATCACATCATAATAAACCATGTTCAGATGAATGCTTAGTTCTTACTTTGATTTCTTAAACTTTTTAAAAGACTTTAAGATTATTGATCAAAAATCAGTGTCTGACCTGATAGTGGTTCTGAGTTTTTCTAATTATTTCAGATAAAGTTTCACAGTTTTGTTAGCTTGTTTATTAGATATGTCTTTAATTATATTTTCCCCTTTTTTTCCCCTAGCACTTGGAACAGCTCCGTGCAAATAGAAATAATTTAAACCCAGCACAGAAACTAATGCTGGAACAGCTGGAAAGTCAGTTTGTCTTAATGCAGCAACACCAAGTGTGTATAGCATTTTCCCTCTAAAATTTGATAGAATTTTGCGTACCTTTATTGACTATAGCATTACTTTAGAAGTCACCCATACTCATGTCTACTTATATCTGGTAGAATTTTGTCATCTGTGTTTCTCAAAATACTAGCAAATGGCGTTTTTAAGAAAAGAACAGCTGTTGATTTAATTTTAAGCACTTTTTGTTATTTAATTCCATGGTATTTAATTTATGTTCTTTAGTACTTAGTAAGATATACTAAACCTAATTAAGGTTTTTATATATCTTCTTTAGTTTTTTTTATTCAATTTTTCATTATTTTATAATATATCTTCTTTAGAGGATCTGTCATACTATGGATTTTCTCTGTCTTTTTTTTATTATTTTTATTTGGTACTCAAGGTTGAACTCAGGGCCTTGCTATATGTTATATGAGCTACCACTACTGCTAAACTGTAACACCATCCTGTATCCTGCCCTGCCCCCTCTCCCCCCAAACACACACAGGCAGGGTCTCACTAAGTTGCCTGAGTTGACCTTGAAGTTTAGATCCTTTTGCCTCAGCCTCCTAAATAGCTGGGATTACAGGCTTGCACCACTAGTCCCATCTTAAAATAAAAATATGATGTTCCTTGAAAAACTATGATTCCAGAGTTTTCCATAGGTTTCAGCTGCCTTTTTTGGTCATTACTAACATGATGTATCCTTAACATGAAACATATTTTTATTTTTTCTATGCAGCTTGCATATAAGTAGTTTTTTGTTTTTGAAGTTGATGGTTTTTAACCTAGAGAAATAAAATGTTAGGATCAAATCAGAACCCATGATTATTCATCTTTACATTCTGAGTCTCTCCCCCCTATGGACTATATAGATTTTATTTATTTGCTTTTCATTTATTCCCTGCAGATGAGACAAACAGGAATTGCACAGGTACGGCCTACTGGAATTCCTAATGGGCCAACAGTTGACTCATCACTGCCTACAAACTCAGTCTCTGGCCAGCAGTCACAGCTTGCTCTGACCAGAATGCCTAGCGTCTCTCAGCCTGGAGTCCGCCCTGCCTGTCCTGGGCAGGCTTTGGCCAATGGACCATTTTCTGCAGGCCATGTTCCCTGTAGCACATCAAGAACGCTGGGAAGTACAGACACTATTTTGATAGGCAATAATCACGTAACAGGAAGTGGAAGTAATGGAAACGTGCCTTACCTGCAGCGAAACGCACCCGCTCTACCTCATAACCGCACAAACCTGACCAGCAGCACAGAGGAGCCGTGGAAAAAACCAACTATCTAACTCCACTCAGGTAATGAAAAGGCTAACTACTTTGGTTGACTTCTCATATAATAGTTTACCTTTTTTATTTGGCTTGTGCATGTTAAGTATTTGAGGAATGATTTTCATATGAATTATATAGTCATACAATGTCATTACTATGTTTCAATTCAGTATATGTGTATATATTTTCTTTCCTTGATATTATTTTCACAAATGGAGATAATCTGGGAGATTTACTGTGAAGAAGAAAATAAATAAAGCATAGTCCCTCCAATCCACTTCTAATTTATAGTGGCTTCATAAGCAAAATGCCTATTTTTGTAATAGTTGATAGTGATCAACATCTGGGTATAGATAGAATGAGTATGAGAAGAGAATAAAATGACAAAATAGAGTATGAGAAAGAGTCTAATTTTAGGCTATCTTGATAAGCTAGAAGAGTAATTGAGACCGGGTAAGATTACAAAGGAATGGGAACATATTGGAGAAAAATTCAAGATTGAACCATGAAGTCCTTTTGTAATTTGCGAGGCAGGAAATTGAAGAACTTTCAAGACTAGAATAAAGGATTGAGCTGTGAGGTATTGGATATTGAGGAGAATGTGAGCTTTATCTATATATTTCAAGAAGGCTTATTCAAAGTATATATCAAATAATGCTGTTAGACCCATGTCTTAGTCAGTGAAGATGCGTTGTGACCATGACAATTTTTATAAAAGAAAGCATTTATTTGGGGTTTGCTTACAGTTTCAGAGATTTAATCCATTATCCTCAGGGTGGGGAGCATGGCAGCATGTAGGCACACATGGTAGTTGAGAAGAGTTCTACCTCCAGATCCAAAGGCAGCAAAATGAGAGAGCCACTGTGCTTGGCTTGTGCTCTTGAAACTCAGAGCCCACCCCCAGTGGCATACTTCCTACAACAAGGGCACATCTACTCCAACAAAGGCCTCACCTCCTAATCCTTTTAATCCTTTAGTTTGTGCCCTACCTTGGTAACTAAGCATTCAAATTTATAAGCATATGGAGGCCATTCTTATTCTAACCACCACAATCCAGTAAGGTGATCTAGAGGTTGATCATTTGAGGTGACATTGCCGGGGTTGGGAAATTAGTAAATGTAAGCAAAATCCGTACCACAACCTGTGGTGTACCTTTCCCTCCACTTCCTCCTCCTTTCTAGTAGCCTGTAGCTGGGTGGCATTTGTTGTTGCAGTTTTAAAGGGTAGAATAAAAATAAACAAATGTTGTGTTATACCAGATGACCTACAGAGTCCAAATATTTACTGTTTGACTCTATACAGAAATGATTTGGAAACTTTTGAATAGGAGCAGTTTCAGTGGATTGTTGTCGGTTGAAACCTAATTGTGTAGATAGCTTCAAGATGAAAGGGTAGATAAAACTGGAGGTGGCAAGTATGAATAGTTCCCACAGGACATTTACAGTCATGTAGGTTACACACATAAGTGAGGTATAGCTAAAGGAGAAATAGAATTCAGAGTTTGGTTCTGTTCATATTTTAAATTAAAATGAGAAATAACAATGAAAGCTAATGGAAAACATTCAGTAGAGAGATTGACAAAATTGTTAGATGAGAGGATATGATTTGGGAATTCGGTATTTTTTTTGTGATATATATTTTTTATTTTACAATATCATTCAGTTCTACATATCAGCCATGGGTTCCCCTATTCTCCCCGCTCCCACGCCCTCCCCTTACCCCAGCCCACCCTCCATTCCCACCTCCTCCAGGACAAGTCCTCCCCCGAGGACTGTGATCAACTTGGTAGACTCAGTCCAGGGAGGTCCAGTCCCTTCCTCCCAGACTAAGCCAAGTGTCCCTGCATAAGTTCCAGGTTTCAGACAGCCAACTCATGCAATGAGCACAGGACTTGGTCCCACTGTCTAGATGCCTCCCAAACTGATCAAGCCAATCAACTGTCTCACCTATTCAGAGGGCCTGATCCAGCTGGGGGCCCCTCAGTCTTTGGTTCATAGTTCATGTGTTTCCATTCATTTGGCTATTTTTTTTTCAATAATTGAGTAAAACTGAAATTTATTATATGCCACAGTCGTCCTAAGGACCTCCATGCTATATATATATAGCCTCTATGGTTCTATGGGTTGTGGTCTGATTGTTCTTTATTTTATATCTAGAATCCACCAATGAGTGAGTACATACCATAACTGTCTTTCTGGGTTTGGGTTACCTCACTCAGGATGATTTTTTCTAGTTCCATCCATTTGCCTGCAAATTTCATGCTTTCATTGTTTTTCTCTGCTGAGTAGTACTCCATTGTGTATATGTACCACATTTTTTTCATCCATTCTTCCGTTGATGGGCATCTAGGTTGTTTCCAGGTTCTGGCTATTACAAATAGTGCTGCTATGAACATAGCTGAGCATGTATCTTTATGGTATAAATCAGTGGGAATTCGGTATTTTTAAACATTAAAAGATTATTAAAAGGATAGCATGAGACTTTTGTTAAAATGCCTATTAAGGTTCTAAAGTATATTGGCAATTACATAAAATGGGAGTCTTTGTTATGATTATGAAGTATAAAGTATAGTTCTCTTATTTTCTTCCCCCTACATCCCAGGTTTGCTTAATTGCTGAAAATTTCAAAAATACTCAATCTTATTTTAGAAATCTGGTAACATTAAAACAAAACAAAATTCTGAGTATTGTAACTCATGCCTCTAATCCTAACCTGGAATTCAGGAAGCAGATACAGGAGGAACTCAAGTTCGAGGTATCCTTGACTATGACATAGCCATACTCTCTCGGGAAACAAATACTTTACCCGACCCCAATGATTTTGCAGGTCACAAGGCTTTTCTGTAGGTCACTGAGTGGCAGGCACTGGCCATGAGTAAGGCTTACAGCATAGTTGTAATGAAGTGAGAAAACTGTCTAATAATGAACTAATTCCAGTCAAAAGTTTCCCTCATGATGTTGCTTTCAAATACTGCAGCTGGAGAGCCCTAGCCTCTGATGTTAGTGTCCTAGATTCTAATTAGTCAGGCTTTAAAAAATTCATTATAGAAACATTTTCTGAATTTGTAGCTTAAAATGCCTTAATGTACAGAGAGAAAGCTAAAATATTTTTTGTCACGTTTGCAAATTATAATTAGTGTATTTGTTAAGCAATTAGCCTCTGATAAATATTTAATATAATTTTGGCTCACCTACAGACTTTCTTGGATACTTTAGTTATTGAAATTTTTTGTAACTTTTTTTTTTTTCGTTTTTTTGAGACGGTTTCTCTGTGTAGCTTTGCGCCTCTCCTGGGACTCACTTGGTAGTCCAGGCTGGCCTCGAACTCACAGAGATCCACCTGCCTCTGCCTCCCGAGTGCTGGGATTAAAGGCGTGCGCCACCACCGCCCGGCCGTAACATTTTTTTAAATGAGAATTTTCCATATAACTTAAAGGTTTCAACCTTTTTGTTTGTTTTGCTTTTTTTTTGTTAGATAAGATGTCATGTAACCCAGCTCATCAGGCTGGCCACCAGCTATCTAGGATGACTGAACACTTGATCATCCTATGTATGTGGGCCACCACACCCAGCTCTATGATTTATCTTTTAACTGATATTACTGAACTTGTTAGATTACTTGGTAATCTAATTATACTCTTACATGTATTCAACTATATCAACTTGTAAATATTTCTAGGTTTTTGCTTTGTGTTTTTGTAGATAAAATTCTTAATACAAACATATTTTCATTTTTTAAACTGATTTCAGGGTTATGGTTGCTTATTTTTTTTACTAGGGATTAAATTTACCACTTAATGTATTAATAATCAGGTAATTTTTTTTATTCCTTGATGGCTTATTATTGCCAGGTTAAATCTCACCTTTCAAAAAAGCTTTCAACTCTGCTGTTAAAAGTCATTCTCAACTTACAATATTGTCTTAATTTCTTTGTTCAGTTATTAGGAATATAAGGTGGAATATGGTAATACATAGTTATAATTTTATGAGGGTCACACAATTTACTGTTTTTTTATCTGAAATTATAACAATTTGGAAACTATGAAATCATTGGTTCCCAATTCCAGTGTTAATCAGTGTGGCTGAAAAATTAGCATTCTCATTTAATTATTTCATCAATAAAATAAAATGAAAATTGTGATACCAGGAGGCAATTTGCAGGTAAAAATTATGCATCTTAGTTTATCTTATTTTTATTCCACTAAACATATTAAGTGACCTTTCTCTGTACTTAACACTTTTATTAACTATAGTATACTATCCTAGCAGATATTTTCCTAAGTGTTTATACCAAGTTGATGAAAATTGCAGCTTATCTCTAAGTCATTGCATAGATTTAGGATGTTTTTTTAAAAAAAAAATCCATGGGATTGGCTGGGTGGGGAAACTTTTTAATAGTCTTTTAGCTATTTCAGTAGCTTTTGCTCTAGAGGATAGGTGCTTTAATAATAATTGAATTAAAGAGGAATATAATTACGGTAACTTTAAATATATAGTAAATTTAAAGGCAAAATAAATTTACTTTTTGTTTTGTTTTGTTTTTTGAGACAGGTCTCTTTGTGTAGCAGCTCTGGCTGTCCTGGAACTCGCTTTGTAGACCAGGCTGGCTTCAAACTCACTGAGATCCGTCTGCCTCTCCTACTGGAGTGCTGGGATTAAAGCGTGCACCACCACAGCTAGCCTAAATTTACTTTCTGTATTAATCTTTTAATAGATCACAGACCCATTAGTTGTTTTATCATATTTATAGTTTAATTATTAATGATATATGTCTATTCATGTTCGATTTTAGAAATGAAAATACACATTTTAAAACTTAATTTAACATTACTAGTGCTTTCTGTTAACTAATGTATGCCATACTGATTAGGAAAATTCTTTTAGCTAACTGTCAGTACTTTTTTGATAACTTTAGGAATTGGTCAAATTATACAGATACTTATTCTTAGTGACTTTTGCCTATAATACTTAGAATTCTGTGTATGTTCTGAGTTTAACATAAGATTTAAACCATGTATCTTTCTTTTTAGGGGCTTCACAAAGGTCAGAGTTCACATTTGGCAGGTCCTAATGGTGAACGACCTCTCTCTTCCACTGGGCCTTCCCAGCATCTCCAGGCAGCTGGCTCTGGTATTCAGAATCAGAATGGACATCCCACCCTGCCTACCAATTCAGTAACACAGGGGGCTGCTCTCAATCACCTCTCCTCTCACACTGCTACCTCAGGTGGACAACAAGGCATTACCTTAACCAAAGAGCAAGCCTTCAGGAAACACATTGACTTGCACACTGAGGGCACTGCCAGAGGAAAACAGCAGTGTGGCAGATGTCCATGTGATTGCTGTTTGCCATGATTCTAAGTCACCAGGTTTACTAAGTTCAGACAATCCTCAGCTCTCTGCCTTGTGAGGAAAAAATAAATGGCACTGTGACAAAGTGAACTGTCCATACAAAGACTGATAATTCTGTTGCCTCTTCACCATCTTCAGCCATTTCACAGCAACACCTTCTCCTAAATCCACGAGCAGACAACAAACAGTGTTACCAGCCTTAACAGCCCTCACAGTGGGCTGCACACAATTAATGGAGAATATCTCAGCCCCATTAAAACGTCTGGCTTCTAGTTAGCCACAAACCTAGTCCTCAGATCATACATCAGTGTCTGTGTCCATATATCCAGCTCAGCAGAAGTTCTGAAAGCTTGCAGGTTAGTGTGTGAAAGTTAATCACAGAATGAAAGTGTTTGACAATTTACCTGATCAAGATCTGGGAAATAAAAGATAGTGTAATCAGCCATTGGAAGCTTGGTAATGTTGAATGTTGTGCTTGTACTTAATAATGATTGTGGAACTTCTATAACTTAATCTGAGAGGGTGTGTCTGAACATGCTGTTACTGCCCTCTGCTGGTTACTGTAGTTGCTGGCTTCAGTGTGATTGTCCGCTCTGGGGATTGGAAATGAGACTCAATTAAATCACATTTGGCTAAAAAAAAAACAAGGCCTGTAAGAGCCTATTGTTTATTTTGGTTTTGAACAAAGTCCATTAAATGTTAGGCTAGGGATGGAACTCAGCAATCATCAAGGTTAGTCTCTGGTTACAATTCATTTGACTCTAGAAGAGATTACAAAGGAGATAGGAAGAAGTAAGGGATATTGGAGATACATGACAACCTACTAGCCATTCATGAAAGGAAAAGCACATTCATGGTAGTTTTGAAAGGATAAACCCTCAAACTTAGAGGGAAAATAAGTCTGTTAAAGGGAACAAAAAAGTCCACATCGAAGGATCAGTCTGATCTGATAGCACCATCTTTCTGTAGAATTTGGAGACACAGATTCTTAATGTTTTTTTTCATTGTACATGGCACGTTTAATTTTTCTCATTGACTTGTATTTATCATCCCCTGTGTATTAATAAATTTTGAATGTAAGAGAGCTAACATTGCTTGGAACAATCACAAGAAAGAATTCTGAATATTTTCTAATCTATTAAATTTTAAATTTAAGCAGTGATGTAGATTTTTTTTTTTATAGGGCCTTTATTTGGTTGCAGGTTTAATCAAATAACAGAAAATAAGCATTCTGTAAATAGAAAATATAAGCATTGGGCCTGTTGACATTGGCCATTTAATATAACAATTTTATTTTAAAATTCAAAATAATTCCCATTTAATTGCCAGTACTAGTGTATCTATTTATTGTCTAAAAGTGTGATTATCTTTCTTCCTGTTAGATTGTTTTATTAGAATGTGGATCTACCATGAAATGTTTGTCTCTGATTTGTTTATATAAAAGTGAATTTTATTTATAGAATTTGCTACTTATGGGTAACATGGAATAGGAACTGTGGCATAGGGAAAGGATTAGTTTAAAATAATTTTCAGTTAATTTTAATTTATCACTTTTATTTATTTTTTTCTGGAGCTGAGGACCGAACTCAGGCCTTTTGCTGGGGGAGGCTGAGGCTTATCAATTTATCACTTTAATTGTGACACTGATCTTTTAATATACTAAAGTTCTTTAAAATATTGAGTTGAAGTGTTTAAATGTCTTCTGGCCTGTGTTTTTTTATGTATGATTTTCATTATTTTCTGTCAATTTTTTAACTATCAGGTAGTTACCTTTACACTGATACATTTAAGCATAAATTATGTCTTTTTCTTTGTTTAGCCCAGCTTGCTGATGTCATATTGTAGGCCACTCAGGAAAATGATAACTACTGCCACTAATCTTAACTGTTTTGGGGGGCAGAGGTAGGGGAGGCATGAGCAGGCTCTTTCTAGCCTTGAACTCACTCTGCAGACCAGGCTGCCCTGCCTCTGCCATCTAAGTGCTGGGATTAAAGGTGTGCTTCACCATACCTGGCCAATCCTAAATGAAATTTTCTTTCTCATGTCAGTATTTGATACATTAGATCTCTAAGATTTTTTTTTTTAAATCATGTAGTAGGGTTCCTGAATTTCTAAAATTTGTTTCTTTAGAAATGTTAAATTTAGAGGTATTATTCTTTTTGTCTACAAGTTACTATCATTCACTTCAACATTGGATCCCTTTAAGTGTCCAGGTCAATAGCCATTGCTGACTATGGAGACCAGTGCCTTGATACATTTCCAATATGTTTGTCTTCTGTCTGCCTCTCCCTTGGCTGATCTGATCTCTGTTCTCCTTTTCTGGTTTTACTTCTACTCTGCTAAAGCAGGGTCTTGTCTACTCTCTATCTACTCAGGACATTTGCTTAACAGCAAAATAAAAATAGGGAGAAACTGAAGTGTCATTTTAAAAGGGAGTTTTCTGGAGCTATGTTATGGCCCACAAGTTATGAGCAATGTGAAAGAGCAGTTTTTGTTAATAAAAATTTTATGCTATGGGGTGCCTAGTTGATTGTATTTCTTAATGTGTTAAGGATGATACTCTTCCATCTCATTTTTTGATGCCAATGGGGACTTTAGGACATTCACTTGAGTGCATTCTAATAGTTTCGTATTAAACTTAATTTATAAAGGCAATTTTGCCTCATTACAGATACATGATGTTATAAGTAGCTAGATGCACCAAAATGCTTATCAATCCCTGGGGTGGCTTGGATTATTGTAACCAGTCTAGGCACGAATTTGTTAATGATGAGGTAGGAAATCACTTCTTTAAGTTTGAGATCAATCTTCTGAAGCTTAGAGAAAAAAGTCTTGATTGCAAGTAATGGGGTATTTGGTTAAGGCGCCCAGAGCTCAGAGGTGAAAGTCATACAGGCATGGCATTAAAAGACCTGGGGTCTATGGTTTAGGAGCTTTTAAAGAGAAGATTTGAAGAATAGGTGGTTCACTCACAGAATACTTTACCATCATTTCTCTACTAAATGTGGTTGTTTCCAAATGGGGGAAAGAACTATTTAAAATGACATATTTTTTTTTTAATCCTCTCCGTTGCCATCTTATTTCATAACTTTTTTTTCTGTCTACTTTGCATTATTATGATAAATTTTCATGATATCTGGCTTGAGGTGTTCTAAAACAGTGTTCAGAAGATAACATGAATATCTGATATATGTCTACAGCATTAAGACTGATAAATGTGCTTTAGAAAATGTTTATAGTTGCTTATATAGATGACTATGTATATCAGCTATTTCAGAGAAATTTCTTTCTGTTTCAGACTTGCTGTTTACAGGCAGATAATTTTTGAGACACAGTAAGAAACTACTAATATGATGAGATGTATTTGCACTTTTTCTTGGCTGAGCTAGTGTATTAACTGTGAATGGGAAAGGTTGTAATGATAGAAAGGAAATTACAACTCATACTTGTTCTTCAGATAAAGAAATCACAAACAAAATAGGAAATGTTTTCTATGCTCCACATGTTGTGCTTTTAGTTTTCTTCAGTGCAAGACACAGGAATCAAAATAATTATTTGCAGAAATAATTTTTCTTGTTCCAGCTGGGAAAATTCATGGATTTTTGAAAATTCATTTAATTAGAAAATTCATTTAATTAGAAGTTAACTTAGAATTTTTTGCCTTCTATGTAAAGCTGAGTTTTTTTTTCTCTTTCTTGTTACTTTTAAAGGAATCTAGGTAAAAATGGCCTGTCTAACAGTAACATTTGTTGGATAAATGTCCGCCTCCAAGACCACCATCTTCACCATACCCTCCCTTGCCAAAGGACAAGTTAAATCCACTACACCTAGTATTTACGTGAGTCCGAATTGACTGACTAGCTATCAGCCTAACCAATGTTTACTTCTATTTGTCTTTCGTAAAAACCTTTTAGTCAACATGGATACCCTTTAGCAAATATTATAGTTATCAGCAGTGGTGTGGCTATTTGGCAACAAAATAAGATACATTGAAAAAGATTTTATGATATTTTACAAATTCCTTCTCAGCTATTAACTTGATTATATTAGGAAATTGTGTTTTTTGCTTTGTTTTGTTTGTTGTTGTTTCCTGTGCTGGAGAGTAAACTCAGGGCTTTGCACATTCTGGGCAAGTACTCTACAACATTGCTACTATACCCATAGTTTCTATCTGATTATAGGCTGTATTAGAATAAATGAAAAATACTTTCTCTGCCTTAATTTTGAGCAGTACTACTACATGGAACTATTTAACCTTTTTTTTTTTTTTTAAGGTAAACTGGGTTTTAAATCTACCAATTGTAATGAACCTTAACATTCATTCTGTTTCATACATATATAAAAGAAATACCTTCAAAGAAAGAAAAGCCAAAAAAAAAAAAAGTATTTTAAAAAATGTGGTCATTGGAGCTGGAGAGATGGCTCAGCAGCTAAGAGCACTTGTTACTGTTCTAGAAGAGCCAGGTTCAGTTACCTATAGCCACATGATGTCTCAACCATCCTTAACTCCAGTTGCAGGAGATCTGATGGCCTATTCTGGCCTCCATTGGTACCAGGCACACACAGGCAAAGCATTCATATACATGAAATAAAAATTGATTTTTAAAGCCGGCATGCCTAGATTAAAAAAAAAGAAAGAATATGATAATAGGTGGATACATGAAAATCTTTATAAGCTATTTAACATATTTAAAACTATCAGTTTTATTTCATAGGAATTAAAGCATCTGATAACAAGTTAAAAGTTGAATAAAAGCAATTCTTAATTGTATTTTTCACAAATAAATCCTGCTACTACTGTATTAACTTCTTCCTTCTGCCTTCCCAAGTGAAAGAAAAAAAATTAAATACATATAAAGTTATGGTGATATAGTTGGAATGGTGTAGACAGAAGGTTTTTCTGGTCCTGCCAGGCCCCCGCAGTCTCATGGCCTGCTTATAAAATAATCACTCAACTTTATATATTTATAACTGGTCAGCCATTAGCTCAGGCTTATTACTGACTAGCTCTTACACTTAAATTAAACCATAATTCTTATCTGTGGTTAGCCCCATGGCTTGGTACCTTTTCTCAGTTCTGCCTTGTCGTCTTTCTTCCTCTGTGTCTGGCTGGCGACTCCTGATGCTTCCTTCCTTTTCCCAGATTTCTCCTTGTCTGGTTATCCTGCTTATACTTCCTGCCTGGTTACTGGCCAATCAGCATTTTACTTATCAACCAATCAGAGCAACACATATTCACAGCATGTAGAACTACATCTCATAGCAGGATGGTCTTACATCTTTGAATTTGTTTGAGAAATTTTGATTTCTTCACTCTGAGTTTTTAAGCATATGATAAAATTCACCATTTCAACCCTTTCTGAGTATATAATTAAGTAGTGTTAAACGTACTCTTGTTGTTGTACAACCTATCTTGAGAACTTATCTGCCAGAGTGTCTACCCATCTCTTTTCCCCATCCCCTTAAGATCTGACGATCACAATTCTGTTTTCATAAATTTCACTACTTTATATAATGGAATCACAATTATTTTCTATGACTAGCTTTTTTTTTTTTTTTAAATCATGCCCTCAAAGTTAATCCACGTGACAGGATAATTGATCAGTCAGTTAACTTGAGTGATGGTGCTAGTGTTAGACTTAGTGTTTTGCACGTACTAATGCTAATTTTACTACCAAGCGCTGTCTCTTCCCTCAATAATTGTTTCATTGTTGCTTGGTTTTTTCCTGCTAGGGATGAATCCTAGGCTCTGTAAGTAGTCTATCATTGCGTTGTATACTCTATCCTTTGGCAACTTCCAATCTTGCCTAATAATTTTTTACCTGTATTCAGGAATAATGTTACATCAAGAACGTATGAAATCATAGAGGATCTTTTTTCTTTTAAAGCTCTATCTATCTATCTATCTATCTATCTATCTATCTATCATATCTATCATGTGCTGAACTCTGCATGTCTGCAGGAATAATGTTACATCAAGGATGTGTGAAATCATAGAATCTTTTTTATTAAAGATTTATTTATTATTCGTTCATTTATTTATTTGTTTGTTTGTTTATTTTGTATGCAGTACTCTGTCTGCATGACCAGAAGAGGCACCAGATCTCAGTACAGATGGTTGTCAGCCACCATTGGTTGCTGGGAATTGAATTCAGAACCTCTGGAAGAACAGCCAGTGCTCTTTAACTGCTGAGCCATCTCTCTAGCCCCAGAATCTTTTTAGGATTTGTTTTTCATATTTTTAATTATGTGAATGGGAAATTAGGTTCATTTGAGTATAGGGTCCCCAGGAGCTGGGTTAAGGTGAGCCACAGAGCTGGGAATCAAAATCAGGTCCTTCCTCTGTAAGAGCAATAAATGCTCATAACCACTGAGCCATATCTCCAAGCAAAACCAATTTTATTTTTGGTCAAAGGAACTCATTCTGTCGCTCTAGCTGACCTGGAACTCAGACATATGCCTACTTCTGCCTCCTGAGTACTGGGATTAAAGGTGACTGCCACCACTCTCAGCTTCTCTATAGGATCTTTTAATTCTTTTAGTTTTGTGATTTTTCAATAGGGCCAGTATTGAAGATAAAACCTAGAGCCCCCCTCGATGTCAGATAAACACTCTATCATGAACCTACAGTCCAGCCCATACTTTGTACTTTCTTGCTCTCAGGGATGCTGTACTGAAGGCCTTATGGAGGATAAGCAAACTCTGCCAATGAGCTATTCTCCCTACCCACCCACTCCTGTTCCTTGTTTTTTCTTCCTTTTTAATATTTAAGAACATTTAAGGCACTTTGGTTTTGGAATTTAAATGTAATTTCTGCTACATAATTTGTTCAACATGTAGTACACAAAAATATATATGGTTATCTACTATCTAGTCATAATTAAAATCAAAATGCAAAAATACTAGAAAATAGAAAAGACATATGAACACATGAAATAAAATATTTAGATTGATAGGCAGTGAATCTGAGGCATAATATTTAAGTTAAAAACTGTGTTTTCCTGAGACTAACCACATATTTTAATTTTAATTTACAGTTGGAAAATAAACGTGATGCTTTCTTTCCTCCATTACATCAATTTTGTACAAATAAACAACCCTGTTACAGTAATACGTGGCCTTGCTGGAGCTCTTAAATTAGGTATGCTTGTAAAAGAAAATTGTATTCTATATATGCTGTCTTTAACCTTTTAAAGCATCGATAGAGAGTTTTGTTATCACCCACCACCACTTACATGTATTCCCTTCTAATGGATGGAATTTTTTATTTTATTTGATGTCCAGATTGAATGAATAATGGTGATGGTATTGGTTGCAATTTAAGTAGTTTTTTAATTTAGCTTTTATTTTTATCTAATTATTATATGGCTTATGTTTACTACTAGGAGAATTTTGAATAAATGTACTGTATTTGGTTATACTCATCAAATACTGTACTATAGTCCTATTGGTATTTGCTAACCCCCCAATATTTCAGTACAAGAAAGTCATGACTCTTTTTTTTTTTTTTTAAAGATTTATTTATTTTTATTATATATACAGCATGTATGACTGCAGGCCAGAAGAGGGCATCAGATTGTTACAGATGGTTGTGAGCACCATGTGTTGCTGGAATTGAACTCAGGACTCTGGAAGAGCAGTCAGTCTTAACCTCTCTCTCCATCCAGCCCCGACTCTTTCTTTGTTGGAATAACTTGAGCATTGGGTATGCCCAGCCTTCAAAGTATATAGACGACCTGAACAGTTTTTAGGGGAGTGGATATATTGCTATAAAATGCTTTCTCTTTAAAAAAAAAAAGCGGGGTGGGGGGGACGGGGACGGGACGTGGTGGATGCAGTTTTGTTTTGTTTTGTTTTTGCTGACTTATTTATTTGTGGCTTACTTATAATAAAGACCTGGGACTTTTCTCTACTAAAACTTTGGTGGAAGCTAACAATGAACATATGGTAGAAGTGAGGACACAGTTGTTACAACCAGCTGATGAAAACTGGGACCCTACTGGAACCAAGAAAATCTGGCATTGTGAAAGTAATAGATCTCATACTACAATTGCTAAATATGCTCAGTACCAAGCCTCCTCATTCCAAGAATCATTGAGAGTAAGTGTTTGCTTCTTAGAGATTATTTTTAGAGATTTAAAAATTATTTCATTTCATAGTTTTGAAAGTAAATATCAGATTATATTATCTTACATAAAACACCTTGTAAGTGTTTATTTTAAGCAAACCTATGAGTTGATTCAGTAAATATTCTTCAGAGAGGAAATTACTGTGTAGTAAGATGTTTTCCAGGTTATCTGGGATATTTATCTTAACTAAAGTACTGTGGAGGCTGTTGTGTGTGTTATAGGATATTTAGCAGCATCTGTGTCTTTTCAAAAACACTTAATAGACATACCACATTTCCTGGAAGACAAAATTGCTCCTTATTGAGAGTTATTAATTTGGGGGCTACATCTGTCTTGAGTTTGTTTTATGTTTGAAGAATTTTTCATATTGTACATTTGGATTTTTTTTTTTTCTTCTGCCAGATCAGGTAGACCACTCTTTCAGGAAGTATTATTGTTCTTCCTTCCAGTATTAGTTCACTAAAGAGTGCTGGGGAAGGGGTAGAAATAGAGAGGAATCATTTCAACATATATAGAAAATTTAAAATCTAAAACTTAAAAGTAATCAAAATTATTATTAAAAGCCCCATGTAGGTCTTATTTAATTGAAACATTACTAAAATCATGTATTATAATGAGAACTTTGTGAGTTCTATCACAAAAATGGAGATAAAACATCCACAAAAGTGAGTTCTTTAAAATATTACTCTACTGCTTTGTGCACAGGAAATTTAATTTACTAGATTTGCTTATCTCTTTAAAAATATTTAAAATGTTTCTCTGAGTTCACATTTTCAGTCCAGACAGCATTTTTACATGAAATTATATATTTGGGTTACTGTCTTAGGTAGGGTTTCTGTTGCTGTGATGAAACACCATGACAAAAACAACTTGGGGAGGAAAGGGTTCATTTGGCTTACACAGTTCCATATCACTGTTCATTACCAAAGAAAATCAGGAAAGGAACTCAAACAGGGCAGGAACCTGGAGGCAGGAGCTGATGCAGAAGCCATGGAGGAGTGCTGCTTACTGGCTTGTTCCTCATGGCTTGCTCAGTCTGCTTTCTTATAGAACCCAGACTACCAGCCCAGGGATGGCACCACCCACAATGGCTGGGCCCTCCCCTATCAATTAGTAATTAAGAAAACATCCCACAGCCTGATCTTACAGAAACATTTTTCAGTTGAGGTTCCCTCCTTTTAGATAACTCTAGCTTATGTCAGGTTGACATAAACTAGCCAGTTCCACTGTCCTTTTCTACAATCCTACAAAGGAGATCCATCTAATGAAATCTGTGCTACAACTTGCATTGAGTTACAGTGAATTACATCAGTTTTCTCTCCCTGCAAATGGAGCTAGTATGAGAATTTTGTAGTTTAGTGGTATGGAGGAAAGATTCACCAGATATGTGCAATACTAAGCCTTTTTAAAAATGCCTTTTACTAATTTTAGGAAGAAAATGAAAAAGAAGTCACCATAAAGACCACTCTGATAATGAATCTACATCATCAGATAAGTAAGTCATTTTTCATTTCCATTTAATATTTCAGTTTAAAAAATGTGCTGATAATTTTTCATCTTTCTTTTTAAGTTCTGGGAAAAGGCGTAAAGGACCCTTTTTAAAACCATTAAGTTTGGGACCAACATTGACCTGTCTGATGACAAAAAGTAAGTCCTTGTAATATAGTTCTATGAACTGATGCAAAGAAATGTCCTTTCTCTGATTGAGAATTGTTTACAATTTTTTCTCTTTTGTTCCTTATCATTATAATTTTTCTAAATTTACATGAGATGAAACAATAATTTTATTAGACTTTACAGTTAAATTATTTTTTTAACTTGAGACTGTTATATGCTTTTTTTTTTTTTTTTTTTTTTTAAACTAATACCCTAACTGTATGGTAGTTAATTTTTCATTTATGTTCTAGGTCTATAACTTTAATACTGTCTTTCATTGGAAAGTTAATTTAGACATTCCATTGTTTCGTATGTGAAATTAAAGTACTTATGGATTTGTTTTTTCTGATTGGAATGTAAGAGCTTTGAAGAAATATATAACTTCCACAAATATTTATAGCAGGGCTTTACTCTTTTTTTCTTTATAGGTGGAAGCTTCAGCTACATGAGCTGACTAAACTTCCTGCTTTTGTGCGTGTTGTATCAGCAGGAAATCTTCTAAGTCATGTTGGTCATACTATACTGGGCATGAACACAGTTCAGCTATACATGAAAGTTCCGGGAAGCAGAACACCAGGTAAATTTTATTAATATATCATAAAAGATGAAACATGTAAAGGGAATCAGAATCTTCTCCATTTAAAATGAATAGAACTAAAAGGATTATTATTCTTATAAGATTTGATGCTTTTAACAGGGCTTAGGTCAAGATTTTTTTCCTTTGATATCTTTCAAATCTAATACTAATATTTTTGTTCTTAAAAAGTTCATTAGAGCATCCCGTAGCCCAACAACTGTTGTTCCTGCATACTTCTAAGAATGGGAGGGTACAGTGTTTCCTAACCGTTTTTGAAATCACACTCATAAATAGATGTACTTATTTTATATCATGGCCTAGTGCATATCTTGTATATAACAACAGCTTCACTTGAAAAAGTACATTTTCCATTTCTATTCCATTCTGTTTAGTTTTAAAAAGAAACTGTGGTACAATCCTCTGGTTAGGTTGCAACCAAGTTTCAAAAGCGCTTGATGGAGCAATTACTAGGTTTTGCCAGTCATCTCCTTTCTTTGAATTGTTTTCTTCATGTCAAGATTTAATTTTCAGCTCTTGTGTTTCTATCACTAATATATTATCTTCTTCGGGGCCCATGGATTGACATGAAATTTCAGAGTAATGTTTTGAAATATTTAGCAAACACCATAATCCTAGCATCAATGAATTAGTACAATGAATAAGTACAGTACTCATAAAAAAATAAAGTACCTATAGGTTGCATATCTCTGTTACATGTTTCAGTCTTTTACTTGAAGTAAACATAGCTTAAAATCCAGGAGTGCTTCCTTTCTTTGCCTCCTTAATGAACCATAGCTTAAGAACCATTTCAAAATAGGACCATGTTTCTTCTGACTAAGAGATTATTACTTTCTTTCTCTGGCTGTCCAGATGAATCTCCTTTGTAGAATATATAATTCATCTTTGGAGATCTAAGATCTAAGAATGAGTATTATTAAACCAACAAACAACACAAATTGTTCCCTGGGAATCTTATGTACAGCCAATATTAGAACCATTGATTGTAGCTTTAGTCTCATATCATTTGACAACTAATTCTGTATACTATACATAGTTTGATAAAGGACAAAAAATTGTGGCATGAATGGCAAGAGAACTATGCTCTACTTTCTGCTCCATCATTAGACAGCAAATAAATATTAGGGAGCAATCTAAATACTGGTTTTCTTCAGTCTTTAGTATCAGATTGATTCTACTTTGAAAACCATCCAATTTGAACTATTTTCTGCAAGTAATATGCCCTCGTTGAAAAGAATCTTTATTATAAATCTTAGGATAAAACAAAAATGAATAAATTTGTCACTTGTGCCTATACTGTTGTGAATATTTTTTGAATATCTTATTACATTTATTGTGTATGCCAACATATCCTTGCACAAGCCTGCATGTATTGCCTTAGCACACATGTGGAAGTCAAAAGATAACTTGCCAGAGTCAATTTCTGTCCTTTACCGTGTGGATCTAGAGGATTGAACTCTGGTTGTTCTGCTTGGTTAATAGCAAATATTTTTATGTGCTGAGCCATCTCATTCCACACTGGATTCCCATGCCTCATCTGTCCATTTGTACATTTAATTTGGTGGGGTACATCAGAAGGCTCTGAAAAATACACTAAGTACCTGCACTAGAAATCTTAACATTTTGCTATCTTCTTTAAATCATTTTTAATATTAGTTTAAAAATAGATTCTGTACATGAGAGAAAATGTGATACTTGTCTTTCTTAAGCCTGCCCACGCCATGTAGCATAATAATCTTCGATTCCATCTTTTCCTGTAAGTGTTGTAATTTCATTCTTCTTACATCTGAGTAAAATTCATGCTGTTATGTGTACCACAGTTTCTTTTATTTCATTTATCTAGGATAGTTTCATGTTTAGGCTATTTGAACAGTGTGGCAGTCAGCATGAACATTATTTCTGTGTTATCTTGGCTTAAATTGTATCATACAGAAGTTGTGCTTGTAAAGTTTTTGAGGAATCTTTATACTGATTTCCATAGTGGCCATATTGTTTTACATTGCCACCAGAAGTGTATAAACGGTTCCTCTTTTCCCTACATCCTTACCAGGACTTTTTCCTTTGTTTTGTTGATACTCTGTTTGGTTTAGAGAAACAATTTCAAAGCACTTTTAATTTTGCATTTTCCTGATGTCTGAGGATGCTAAGCACTCTTTCAAATTTATATTCCTTCTTTGAAAATTAGTTCATTAGCCCATTTATTGGATGAGGAGTTTAATATGTTTGGTTCTTTATAGATTTCTACATAGTAATCCACTATATGATGTGTCGTTGGTAACAGTTTTTCTCCATTCTCTCAAAGGAATTATCTGAAGAATTTTTTTTTAGTGTCCAATAGAAATATAATGCAAATTATAATAATTTTAGAAGTCATTTTGATACATTAAAGTAGGAAAAGGTAATTGAAGTTAATTTTGCCCTATAATATTCAAGTATAAACATATATATAATCAATACAAAATTACAAAGATGTTTCACAATTTTTTCATACCAAGTATTTGAAATCCAGTGTATACTATGCAATTGCTACCACTTCCAAGTCACATTTTAAAGAGTTTTTGGTATTAGATGGCATGGTCTTACAAGAAATGTATATAATTTAATCAGTATAAGAAAATCACTTTGTGTGTCTTTGTACAAATAATTGTTCTAGTGTTACATTGTTTTAGCTTACTTTACAATCAGGCCATATATATTTTAAGCTACAAGGTTGTGCTCAGGCTTTACTCTTAAAGAATTTTATATAGATGATTCAGGTTTTAGTAGCTCTGACTGTGACTAGAGCTCATTTTTATTTAGAATGCATACTATAGGGCATCTCCAAATAATCTACCATTATATTGCTTGCCCTGAGATATATGAAACAATAAGCCTTTGCCTCAGTTCTTTGGTAGAATCCACAGGTAGGTGAAAATAAAGTATAATTCCTTGGAAACTAAGTTTACTTTCCTCCATCTAGAATAAACAGGGGCCAGGACACCAGAAATACAAATTTTAAGTCTTTTAAGTTCATCACTTAGCCAGCATGCAGGAAAGGCAAGATATAAAAGTACTATACTACAAATGTCTACTAGCTTTAACTTATGCCTTTCTTTTGGTCAAGTATTTATTTCATGGCAGTAAACCTATGTTTATCTCCCTGAGTTCTGATACAGTTGATCTTCATGTATGGAGAGAGGAGGAAGATCTGTTTTGCCATTTTTTTGCAGGCACCAGTCCTTGAGAGTGGCTGTTTTAGTTTTATTATTCTTTAAGGACTTGTTTTATTATTTTTAATTGTGTGGGTATGTATATACACATGAGTGCAAGTGCCCATGGAGGCCAGATCCCCTTGGAGCCACATGATGTGGTTTCTAAGTTCAAACTCAAGTTCTCTGAAAGAGCAGCATAGACTCTTACCTTCCGAGCCATCTCTCTTGCCTATGGCTATATTTTTTAAAACCAGGCTTTGTTCACAGTGAAAAAAAAAAAGTAATAGCATCTATAACTAATATATATTGTTTATTAGACACAATTCTAATCGTTATTTCATTCATCTTCAAAATAACAAATATATAGAAATTGTTAATACTTATTATATATATAAGGAAGTGAGCTGAAGATGTTTTAACAGCTTGCTTTGGTTAATGTTACAACTGAGCCAGCAACCTATCAGAGCCTAAACTCTACTTTGCCTTCCATGTTAGCCCTTACTGAATAAGTTAGGATTAGTTGACCAAACTCAGTCATAAAGCCAGACTCAACACTATAAACAACTGAATCTTTAACGTTCTCTATTTAACATTTGAAAGGTTTAATGTCTAAAGACACGTTTTCTGTAGAATCAATATTATGTTGATTTATTTTTCTTTCATCCTTTAGGTCATCAAGAAAATAATAACTTCTGTTCAGTTAATATAAATATTGGCCCAGGTGACTGTGAATGGTTTGTTGTTCCTGAAGGTTACTGGGGTGTTCTGAATGACTTCTGTGAAAAGTAGGTTTCCAAACTGAATTTTATTTAAACATAATTATTATAAAACAGTAACTGTAAAGGACAACTTACCAAACTGGATAGCCTAATGTGGACATATAGTCAGCTTTTAGTTACCATTTAGTGGAAAATTCGTGTTAAGTGATTCCAAACCTATTATTTTATGTTATGAGAAAACTTATAGTAAAGGTATAATGAAACCACTCTGAAATACAGTAGTAGGCATGAGTTTAGAGGTTAGGAATTTTCAGTTATTGGTTTCATTTTTTTAAATGATACATTAAAATACTTATTAACAGGCATGTATTCTAGAAAAAAAATATTTCGTCAATGTTTTTAGAAAGTGAAAGAAATTCTGTAAGTGAACATACTTATCATTAGGAATAACTCAAGCTTGAACATAATACTCTTTGCCATGTCATCATGATATAAATTCTTTTTAAAACTGGCAACTTTTCCTGTAAAGGCTTTTTATAAAATTTAATTAAGTGCTTCAGGTTTTGCTTTTCTAATCAAAGAAAGTTTTTTTTTAAGAAACTAGAAATAACCATCCTTTATTTATGTGTTATGTCTTAAAGAGTTCTTTGAATGCTTTTTAATTGATTTAAATTTAATCTCTCTAGTTAGAACTGTGTTCTTTTTTTTCTAAAAGGCACTCAATTATGCAAGCTTCTGGTATTTTCATTTAGTAATATAATTAGAAAATTATAAATTAAAAGCACAAATAATTAGCATATATGGTATTTTGCCCCCATTTCAGTTAAATGTAGGGGAGGCTACTGAAAGTATGTATGTATGAAATTTGAAAACTAATTATACACATATTCCTTATACTAACAGGTAATTTCTAACTTTGCTTTAAAAATCTTTGCTATAGCCGAGCAGTGGTGGCACATGCCTTTAATCCCAGCACTCGGAGGCAGAGCCAGGCAGATCTCTGTGAGTTTGAGGCCAGCCTGGTCTACAGAGTGAGATCCAGGACAGGCACCAAAAACTACACAGAGAAACCCTGTCTCGAAAAAAGAAAAAAAAAAACTTTACTGTAAATATATGGACAGTTATGACATCTATCATAATTGAAAAAAAATTTAAAGACCCTAATTTTTTTTTAATTTACAAAGATAATCACCTTATATTGTCTTCACTAACACTTAGGTTTCATTCAATGCCAGAAAACTAGATAAAGAATTTTACAAATTCAAATGTATTGTTGAAATAACTTAACTTGCTCTACTTTATACCATGCATTATATAGTCTTGTTGATTAATTAGGGTTGTTTGCCTGCTTTTAGTTAAAAAGTTTTCTCCATTTTTATGATGGTACTACAATATTGAAAAAAAAATTTTTTTTTTTTTTTTCTTTCTTTCTTCTCTCTCTCTCTCTCTCTCTCTCTCTCTCTCTCTCTCTCTCTCTCTCCCTTCCCTCCCTCCTCCCTCTCCCTCTTCTTTTCCTTTCGTTCTTTTTTTTTGTTTTTTTTTTTTGCTTTATAGGGAACTGTGTTTGCACAGCCAGTCAGTCCAATCTCCTTACAGTTAGGCTGTCATTTAGTAGTGTGTTCTAGAGAGTTTCTAAGAGTGGCCTGACATTTCACATTTTGTCAGAGAAAAAACTTAGAACTTGAGGGAGTCATCTTGTTTTCTCCTTCTACCATTCGAGACTCAGTGATCAAACTCAGGTCCTCAGGCTTGGTGGCAGGTACTTTTACTAGCTGAGCCATCTTGCCAGCCCTGAATTTTTTTAAGGAATTAAAAAAGGAAAAAGTTCCAATTTAGGTCAAGGATTTTCTCATAAAATTCTGGATAATAGATAGTTTACAGATTATATGGTCTCTGTTACTATTGTCATTGTAATACAAATTCAGCCATTGGTCATATGTGAATAAATGGTAATGTCTATCTTCTAATAAAGTTTGCTTATAAAATGTCATCAGGTCCATACTTTGTCAACTTTTTACTATTGTCATTGTAATACAAATTCAGCCATTGGTCATATGTGAATAAATGGTAATGTCTATCTTCTATAAAGTTTGCTTTATAAAATGTCATCAGGTCCATACTTTGTCAACTTTATAAAATTAAACGTATATCTTCATATAAAATTTTAAGCAAATATTTCCACTATCTGAGTTCTTCACCCAAAATATAAGATTTGAAGTGGATAATTGAAATGTATAAAATTCTTTTATAGGAAAAGTTACTGTATAGTTTTCTAAAGTACTTCATCTTATGATGAATAACCTGCAAAATATTAAAATAGAAGATTAGTAATAGGATCTATAGAATGTTTACAAAGTGGTGGTCATAGTAGTAGTCACAGTTATTGTGTGTACAAGTGTTTTCAACTGCCTAGTTTTAATTAGCTGATCTTTCAAACCATATAGAAGTTGACAAATTGTACCCCCTTTCCTCCTTATGAGTCAAAGCAGCAGTAGAGACCCTTTCTCAGATTGAGTGGAGTTTCTGATACTTAAATAGTGTTGTTGTTGATGAATGTGAATGAATTCATCTCCATCCTCTGTCTTTTAGGGATTTCCAGGTACTGTAGGAAGAAAAGGGTTCATTTGTCTAAAAGTGGTGGGGGCTTAATGAAATGAAATTAGAAGTAACAGTATGTGCTACTTTAGAGTAACTAAGATTCCATTTGAATCCTGAAGAAATAAATTCATGCTAGTGATGCTATCTTTAGATAAGTCTTTCTATACTATACTATAATTAATTTCACGCTTTATATACATTCAGAAATTTTATTACACTATCAGTTAAGCTTTATAGAAATTAATTATCATTAAAAACCTTTCAGCCGGCGGTGGTGGCGCACGCCTTTAATCCCAGCACTTGGGAGGCAGAGCCAGGCGGAACTCTGTGAGTTCGAGGCCAGCCTGGACTACCAAGTGAGTCCCAGGAAAGGCGCAAAGCTACACAGAGAAACCCTGTCTCGAAAAACCAAAAAAAAAAAAAAAAAAAAAAAAACCTTTCAACATTCTTTTTATAGAGTCCTTGATCTATTTCCTCTGTTGCTCTTATTTCAGAAATAATTTGAATTTCTTAATGGGTTCTTGGTGGCCCAACCTTGAAGATCTTTATGAAGCAAATGTTCCAGTGTATAGGTTTATTCAGCGACCTGGAGAGATCTGGTCTGGATAAATGCAGGCACTGTTCACTGGGTTCAAGCTATTGGCTGGTGCAACAACATTGCTTGGAATGTTGGTCCACTTACAGGTATTTTAAAAGAATATGCTTGAATAAAGATTTAACCTTAAAAAATAATAATAATAAACGTATTTTTTCTTAAGAAGAAATTGTCTCCTTTTTAGTATAAGTTTTTAGTATAAAAGTTAACTATTGAGAATCTAAAACCATAAATCCTTAGCAAATGAAAGGTTTATATACATGGAAAATAAACTTGTAATTTTTAGAATCTTTGATTTTGTTTTATAGAATGGAGAAAAAAACTAAGTAAAAATACATTCTTTTAGATTTTCCTTTTTTGTCCTGTATTAATGTTTTATGAAATACAGTTTGAATTATGGTTATCCTCAGGCAATATTTCCTAGAGATTAAGAATGTGGCCTTTGGAGCCAGAAAGACCTGGTTTGGGACTTGGACTTGACTTTTCTAAGTTTGAGCAAGTTACTTAATTTCTCCAGTTCTTGATTTCTTCATCTGGTGATGGTAATAAAATCAATAAGGAAATGCTAAGAATTAAATGAGATAATGGATAAAAAAATTAGTTAAACACAATGCCTGGCACATGATAATAGCAGGCACTCTGTATATGATTACTACTGATATTATTGCCATAATTATCACAAAACAATTTTTTTTTTTGTAAGCCAGGCATTGGTGGTGCATGTCTTTAATCCTAGTACTTGGGAGGCAGAGACAGGCTGATCTCTGAGTTTGAGGCCAGCCTGGTCTGTAGAATAAGTTACAGGACAGCCAGAGTTACACAGAGAAACCCTGTCTCAAAAAAAAAAAAAAGAAAATTTTTGTAGTGCTTTGAAATTTTCATGAGGTGATAATGATTATCTTTACATCTTTTGATAGTTTTTTTTTTTTAACTTTTTCCCCCCAGCCTGCCAGTATAAGTTGGCAGAACGGTACGAATGGAACAAATTGCAAAGTGTAAAGTCAATAGTACCCATGGTTCATCTTTCCTGGAATATGGCACGAAATATCAAGGTTTCAGATCCAAAGCTTTTTGAAATGATTAAGTAAGTGCTTTTTAAAATTGCTGTACTGAATTTTGGGCGGTGGGGGGGGGGATTGTTAACTGTCAAATACTTTTTCCCCCATAGAATTATGTTAACATCGAACAAGATGATCCAGAAGTCTAGCAAAATATTAGAATCTGCTTGTTACAAATATAGTTCCTTTCCAAATAGCCCACAATGGTTTCAACAGGAATAAAGTTATAAATTGTTCTACAGCAGAAGATTCAGTTTCTAATGCTTTCCCACTTTTCTCTGAACTACTGGATTTCTTAGTAGAATTTTAAGTGTAATATTAAATGTCTACTTTTAGTCAGTGAAGGAAGAATATACAGAATAATTGTTGTTACAGAGAAGTTAGTATAGGGAGTTGCCTAAAATGTCAGTTTTTATTATCTTATAATTGTTCACCATATTTTAGCTGTTTTAAACTTTATATGTTTGTATAAATTCTTATCTTAGTTTGAATATGTATATATACTAGTAACCCATTGTCAGGTTCTACTTTGAAGTAATATTTTCAAACAGTTTTTTAAAATAATAATGTAAGTTTCACTCCCCAGAGACAGGGAATTCTGGTTTATATATAATATATATATTATGGCTGGGTGATGGTAAGTCAGTAAATTACCCAAGTCAAAAGCTGAATATGGCAGCTGGTGTCTCAGCACTTGTGGCAGAGACTGCCAGAATCCTGAAGTTCATTGGTCATCGGCCCAGCTAAATTGATGAACTCCAGATTCATTGGGAGATCCTGTCCCCAATATAGGTGGAGAGCCATTTGAGAAAGACATCTGACATCAACATGCATGTGTACCAGCACATGCAAAATACATAAAGTGTTCATACACACAAGATATATGGGAAATGATGGGTTTAACTGAGTCCTTTATTTTTGAAAAACTTTTAAACACTGAATATGTATCAGAGAAGTTATAATGTATATTTCCTAAGTTTATTTGACTAATCTCTTTTACAGAATTGGCCTCAAAACTTCATTTTGACATGTTCTGCTTTACACTTACTGATATTTTGCTATAGTATATATATATATTAAGTACTTCTCATGCAGGTATAACAATTATAGTATGTGCTGTTTCAAAATACTGTCTTTTTAAAAATAATCTTAGTTATTTAAAATGATTTCAAAACCTAAATCAAATTTTATGTGTAGGCAAGGTCTGAACTCTCTCTTTTTTTTTTTTTTTTGGTTTTTTCGAGAACAGGGTTTCTCTGTGTAAGCTTTGCGCCTTTTCCTGGAGTTTCACTTGGTAGCCCAGGCTGGCCTCGAACTCACAGAGATCCACCTGGCTCTGCCTCCGAGTGCTGGGATTAAAGGCGTGCGCCACCACCGCCCGGCCTGAACTCTCTTATAGCAGTCTTTTATCATTTGCACTATTTTACCTCATCCTAGGACAGGTAAAATATATATGAAGATAAAAAGGAACAAAATCAAAGCATAAAATATAATGTACTTATCATGCCTTTACAAATTGGATAGTAGGCACCATACTCACCATATGCGCATACTTGATCATGCCTGGGCCTTGTCTTACTCATTTAAGCTATTATGTCTCAGAATAGTTACTTTGCTTAAAATAGCAAATTTATTGCTTACTGATCGTTTGGTTTTTGGTGGGTAGAGTTTATTGACCAATGTTGAATAACTCAGATTATCAAAAAGGTAAAAGAGATGATTTAATTATTTACTAACATTTGTTCTTTTTGCTCTTGAAATGGGATATCACCCTGTATCTCAAACTGGCCTGGAACTTACTATGTAGTCCAGTATGGCAATGAACTCTTCTTAGCAATTCTTCCTATCTGCCTGACCCTCTGAGTTCTAATGATTTACAGGCATGAACCACCACTGATGAGACAGTATAATTGAAAAAAAGCTGTTAAGTGATATCTATGTAGATTGGGTAGTTCATTCCATTCCATTTTTGAATTGATTAGGGTTTTATAATTGGAAACAGATTTATAAAGCCATTTAAGTTGTAATTCCTACTTAGCACAGTAGTCCTCTCTTTTAACGTTTATAATTTATGATTATCCAGCAGCTTTTTTGAAAATTCTCTTTAGTTTAAATGTTTATAAATTGGTTTAAAATTTACCTGCTTTTTTTTTCTCAGTTCTTTAAATATAATTAAATTAGGTTTGAAACCTGTTCAAGAACTGTTTGAGAACAGTTGTATTACTAAAGGACATACAGTGGTATAAAGAATAAATTGCTAATTTTGCAGGGCATAATAAGTTGGACTTTCTTTGTGATGGCCAGTTCCCTAATAAGACATGGAGACTTAATCAATTATGGCTTTAGTTTAGGCTTGTTCCCAACTAACTCATATAACTTAAATTAAACCCATTTATATTAATCTACATTCTGCCATGTGGCTCATTACCTCTCTCTCCATACTGTATGACTGACTCCCTCCCACAGCTCACTGGCGAATATCGCCTCTCTTCATCCCAGAGTTCTTCTCTTTCCTGAAGTCCTTCCTATCCTCTTTTGCTTAGCTATTGGCTTTCAGCTCTTTATTAAAACCAATCAGAAGGTGCCTAGGCAGGCAAGGTAAATAGCGACACATCTTCACACAGTGTGATCAACTATCCCTCAACATTCTGGTGCTGTAATAGGAAGAGACTACCATGTAGGAGGTCTGAGAGGTGATGTATTTATAGGTATAAAAATACAATAGAAAAAATATTTTGGGTAGAGATGATAAGAATGCTACTTTTACTAAAAGGCACGAGGGAGATACCTGAGACTCAAGGTGGATTCTGTGCTTTACACCTGAATAATGAGGAAAAGTGCTGACTACTGTGATAAAAAAGACCAGTGTGACTAGAGCCAGTGTAAAAAGAAAAGTGATAGTGACTAGATCAACGTAACAAAATGAAGTTTGTCCATGAACTTTTGGGACATGGTAAGAAGTTCATATATTGGTTCTAAATGTTGATGCTCACCATCAGAGGGTTTTAAGCAGGAAAGGAAGATGTTTCAGCTCCACTATAAGAAAATAGACACGATTGTTTTGTGGGGAACAGAATCCGAAAGGCAAGGTTAGGTTTATCCTCTTTCTTCTCTTTATTGTTGTGATGTCTTGCGCACCTGTATTTACCTGTTTTCCATTTTACGTGACACTACAAAATGTCTAATTATCTGGCTCTTGATTGCATTCCTCATTAAATTAAAAATTCTGCTCCCAACTTGGATCACCAGATGTGATTAAGAAGCTTTTTTTGTAATTGTACCAATTGAAAGTGGTAACCACCAGTATAAGCCTCTTAGCCTTGCTTCATAAGATTCCTTTAACAATGCATTAGTCATTGCTATAAAGTACACTTTTTACCAACCAAACATCTTGCTTTCATATAATAAATATTAACGATCTTTTTGTTTGATGACTGACTACAAGCTCTGGGCTACTCACTGAAGATTTAGTTTAATTAGTGCACATAAGTAAACAGAATGAAAGAAGTACAATAAGTCCATTGGAGTCTTCCAGAGTCTAGGAAAGTTCTTTTAAACTGTACGTTCTCCTGAGTTCAATCCCCAACATTGCCAAAACACAAAAAGAAGCTATGTGTTCTAGGGAGACATATAATTTGTATAAACATTGAAAAATATAGACAGGATAAGAATGGCACCTAAAGTCAACTGTCTTACTTATTTTTCTATTATTGTGATAAAACACCAGGACACGTCAACTTATGAAAGAAAGCATTTAATTTTGGACTCATGCTTCCAGAAGATTAGAGTCCATTACTATCATGGTGGGGAAGCGTGGCAGCAGGCAGGTGCTGGAGCAATAACTGAGAGCACACATCTCCATCCACAAAGCACAAGGCAGAGAACTAAACTGGGAATGGTGTGGGCTTTTGAAACCTCAAAGGCCCCCACTCCCTACCCCGCAGTGACATCCCTCCTCCTCCAACAAAGCCACGCCTCCTAACTTTCCCAGTTCCACTAATTGGGGACCAAACATTCAAATATATGAGCCATTGTTATTTAAATACACAAACTTAATACTGCATCCAGGGCACCATCAGAAAAACACTTTGTTTTTATCCATAAATGGAACGGTAGGAAAGCACTTCTAAATGAGAAGAAAGTTCAGAAATGATCTCAGCAAAGACATACAAGAGTTTTCAGGACAAGCATATTAGGGAATTCAGAATTTTGGGATTTTTAAAAAGGCAATAGATAATTTTACCTTCTCTGCAAAGTCTATCACAATGTCCTAGAATAAAACACATAGACTATTTCTGTAGTAAAACATATGCTAGTCATTGTGATGAGCTAAGTGAAATCTCCAAATAATTCCACGTTAACTTTCAACACCAAATGAGTTTATGAAAAATTGGGATATTAATAATATGCCATTATAGACTTGTATTTGCTTTTTTAAAAATTGAACAATCTAATTATTCATGGGCTTCCCTTCCAGAATAAAAGTTAATACAGACAATGACATGCAGTTTTCACAGTAGCAAAAATTATCTCAAAGTGATATGTATAATTATTTACCCAATACTCATACTGAGAGATTACACTGCTAATAGAAATAACCTTAAAGAAATACTTTTCAGAAAGACCTTTCTTTCCCGTTGTTTGCTTTTTTACCCTTAAATTTGTTAGTGTTCTTTTTTTTCCCTGAAAAAAACAATAACTTATTCATATAATAAATTCTGAGCATGCTTTTCCTTTTCCCCAACTCTTCCACCCCTCCGTCCACCCAATTCCATGCCCTTTCTTTTCTCTAAAAAAAGAAGAAGAAACACACACCCCTGCAGAAACAGAAACCAAAATATATAAGCAAAAAAGCTAGTAGGACAGAAAATGCCCAAGCAAAGCAATATGAGACAAAAAGTCTACAAAAATACCACTGAGTTGAATTTGTTTTATATTGTCTATCTACTGCTGGGCATGAGGTCTACCGTGAAGTATAGTTAATATACCCAGTAAGCCTTCATCAGAGAAAACTAATTTTTTTTTTTTTCCTTTGCCAAGTGGGTATCAGTTGTAGATAACTTTTTGATTAAGGGTGGGAGACTGTGTCCACTTCTCCCTTTCAGTGCTAGGACCATGTTTGTCTTGAATGTGTGTGTGTGTGTGTTGCTGGTCTTTTGAGTTCATATGTGCATCAGCCAGTCCTGTTTATATCTGGAAGACACTGCTTCCTTTGAGTCATCTATCCCCTGTGGCTCTTACAATCTTTCCTGAGCCTTGAGGGATTTTGATGAAGACATCCATTTAGAACTGAGTATAGCAAAATCTCTCATTTTCTGGCACATTATTGGGTGTGTGGGCCTACTGTGTTCCCCATCTATAAGAGGAAGCTTTCTCTGATGGCTGAGCAAAAAAGTACTAGTGTTTGGGTATAACAGAATGCCATTAGGAGTCATTTTGCTGCTATATTCCTTTAGCAAAAATATTTGATTTTCCTCAAGGCCAATGGCCTATCCAGTCTCAGATAAACCTGTATTTGTACTGAGTAGGTTAGTAATAAGAAATGATGGTATTGCTTGGTGTATCTACTAGTTACTTATCATTTTTAGAAGGAATTGCCTATACTTCTTTAAATAAGTCAGCATCACTCATGATTTTAAAATACACTCATTCTGTTTCAGTTTTCCAAGTAAGTGATTGAAATATTATCTTGATTACTTGACTCATTTCATAAAGCAATGAACTTGACTTGAAATGATCATGACCAAACACCTCATGAAAATTTTATTGGGAAGACCATAAATAACATTCTGTTGATTTCATTGAATGTTTAAATGAATAGAACCTTTTCTGCTACATATCCCATATATTCTCCTTCCTTAGACCATGCTTAGGTAAGCTTTCTTAGGTTTTAACTTTTTTAGTAGTAGAAGAGTATATATTAAAACAGACTTGATGTTGATAACATATTCTAATGAGAAGTCTTTAGAACTTTTAAAAGTATTTTTTTTTTTTGTTTTTTTTCGAGACAGGGTTTCTCTGTGTAGCTTTGCGCCTTTCCTGGAACTCACTTGGTAGCCCAGGCTGGCCTCGAACTCACAAGTTAAAAGTATTTTTAATGATGATCATTGTTGCATGCTATAGGTCATTTAGGTAGCAAGTCTTAAATGGAAGGAAGATTTAGAGACATGAATTAAAAGGTAATTGTTACAGTTTAGAGGAGAGACAAAAGTTAGAGAGTAAAACTAACTGTACTTGACTGATTAGTGGTGGAAGTGAAAAAGAAGTCTTTATTGCTGGACTTTGGCTTAGAACACACAGTTGGGCTGGAGGATGGCTCAGAGGTTAAGAGCATTGCTGCTCTTCCAGAGGTCCTGAGTTCAATTCCAGCAACCACATGGTGGCTCATATTTGGATTTAATGTCTTCTGGCATGCAGGTGTACATGCAGATAGTGTACTCATATACATAAAATAAATAAATATTTAAAAACACAGTTGGACATTTGTGCTTATTAATTAAATTGGGATATAAAGGAATATAAGAAAAATTAGTGCAGGAATGATTATTACCAATGTGGCTGGCATAAAGCAGCACAGAATTCTTCTTATGACTTAAATTTTTTAATTAAGCAGTCAAGTGAGTGAATGGTTCTGCTGACTTAGAAATCAGTCTGAAATACACATTGTAACTCTTGGGTAACTGAACAGTAATTACTTCAGGTGATAGCTGTCATGCTTTTTCTGAACTCTTACTAGTTTTTTGAAGTACAGTAGTACCACACAAAGCAATAAATTGAAGTCTTGAAAGTTAAAGCCGCCTGGTCTCTTCTTTTACTTTATTCAACTGTGACAATTTTCCAAGGGCTGGCGGTATAGATCAGGACTTGTATAGCTTCCAAGGCTCTGGATTCAGTCCTTCACTTTTAAAGTATAAGAATTTATATGTAACACATTGCTATCTACCCTAAACTTAGTCTTTTTCCTCCAACTTCTAGTTTGAAATTTTATAACCTCCTTACATATTTAGCAGTTCTATAGATTCATACATGTGAACACACTTTTTGGTTGAGCCACATGAAAAAGTAATTTGTGGGCATCATGACATCCCACCAGATACTTCATTCTCACAAGAGTAAAAAAACTACATATGCATGGGGCCATTTACCATATCTAAGGAATATGAAATTAACTAGTGTAATAAATAACATGCACTGTCCAATGTGGTGATATATTGTGAACCCTAATAAATTTGCCTGAAGATAAGAGAGACAAAGGAACAGCCACTGCCACATCTTACCTCTAGGACTCCTCAGCCTGAAAAGCCTCTAGTTCCTGTCTCCTCACGCCTTATATATACCTCTCTGCCCAGCCATTACTTTCTTCTTTAGTGCTTGGATTAAAGATGTGTGACTCCCAGGTATTGGGATTAAAAGTGTGTGCCACCACTGCCCGACTCTGTTCTCTCCTAGACTGAGTCAATCTCATGTGGTCCAGGGTGGCTTTGAACTCACAGAGATCCAGACAGATCTCTGCCTCCTGAGTTACTTCCCGAACTTAAAGGTTTTTGCCACTACTGCATGGCCTCTATACTTAATCTAGTGGCTTGTTCTGTTCTCTGATCTTCAGGCAAATTTTATTAGGGTACATAGTATCACCATAGTCCATATATAGATCACCCAAAAAAACTGTTTGTAGTTTCAATACTAAATAAAATGAGATATTTGTACTGGTTCTTAGTTGCCTGATCACAGGAATCATTTGATTCTCTACTTAAAATTCTGTTTTTACCCAGTCAAAGCTCTACTAGAAGAACTCTGGAGAGAATTTCTTTCATAAGGACCCAGTGAAAGCTTATGATCAGGCAAGTTAGAAACACTACAGACTAAATAAGATTGATTTTCAAGACTAGAAAGTTTTTGTTTTTGTTTTTAAAAAATTTTCTTTTTTACCTTGCAGTTTACGATTAGTACAGAGTTTTTAAGCTATAAATTGAAATGACTTTTAAGTGTTAACTTCTCTGATTCCTATTTTACAAATAAGATGTTCTATAGTTTGTTCAGTTATAAACTGAACAGCATTTCTCCAACACTGCATAGGTGACACACAAAGGTCAATCCATAGAGAGTATAGATAGTGTATAAGCTGTTGGCCTTCTCATATGTTGCTGGGGTTTAATATATAATTGTGGAGTATTTTTGTTGTTGTTTCCTTTTTCCCCTGGTCACATGATAAGCATATTTGCTTTTATGCTTGTTTTTGTTCGGGAAGTAAAATTTTTTAAACTACTCATTTTATCATTGACTTAGTGATTGATTTTCAGCTCTGTGCTTGATTTAAATGAAACTCTTAGATGACATAGATACCCACTGTTGTCAAAGGATAAACAGTTGTGATCTGATGGGTAGTATGAGAGCTTTGAAGATATTAGCTTGCTTTTTGTTGCTGATTGAGTAAGAGAGACCTGTCTTGGCTAACCACCTCTGGGAATGCTTAAAATTTGTAAAGAATTGTAAAGTACCATGTCAGATTAACCTTCGTTTCTTCTGTAATGTAGAAACTTAACCAAGATGCCCCTAAAATGTCAGAATAGCTCTGAATGTTCCTAGCTTCTGGACTCATTCCTGTTACTCTCTTGTCCTAAAACTTCACCTGAAATTAAAATTTTACAAGAAAAAATTGTTTGAAATTGTGTTTGAAAAACTGTTCTTTACCAGCCGGGCAGTGGTGGTGCATGCCTTTAATCCAGCACTCGGGAGGCAGAGGCAGGAGGATTTCTGTGAGTTTGAGGCCAACCTGGGCTACAAAGTGAGTTCCAGGAAAGGCGTGAAGCTACACAGAGAAACCCTGTCTCAAAAAACCAAAAAAAAAAAAAAAAAAAATTGTTCTTTACCTCATGGCATTCCTTCTTTGCATAAGATGGCTTTCCCTGTCTTTCCTGCCCAAATCTAAATTGATACAGTCAAACTAAGAAATTTCAGCTATGGAATAGAAAATCTCCCTTCATTTGAAAATTTTCTCTTCTTCCTTTTAGTGCCCATGATATCCTGGATAGCTTGTTTCAACATGTCAGTTTATGATGATATATAGTGTTTTCATTTTCATTCTCCTTATGAAGTTGTCCTCTAAAATTTCACTTCTCTTTTCAAATCAGTTTTTGGCTGGACTAGAGTCTACTGTGTAACTTCAAATGTACTATGCTTTCAGCATCCTTCTGTGGTTGTCTTTTTGTTTTCTTATTTTAATGTATATATAAGACAAGAGTCTCACTGGGCTGTTCAGGCTAATCTAAACTTCTTCCTGCCTTTGCCTCCTAAATGCTAGTAAGATTGTAGATACCACTACCCAGCTGTCCTCTTTTTTTTAGTTTTTCATCCAAATAGTTAAAAAGCAGGACTTGACTGTTATAGGATTGTCTTTCTCTAGCTGCTAAAATAATTTCTGACCCTGTTCTTAAAATGTACTTACAAAAAAAAATTGCATTTTTTATCTTAGACAATTTTGTTATTTGATTTATTCTTTAATTCTTAGTAAATAACTGCTGTCAGATGAGAACGTTGATTCTATGACTTCCCTAGATTCATTGCCCTTGAATCTCTTGATTTGCAGTTAAATCACATCTTTTTAAAAGCCTGTCCATTGCTTGTCTCTAAATTCTCTACTTCAACTTCTAAACACAAAATTCCATTGTTAAAAATGAAACAAGAAAAATGAAAGCAAGGAAAATTTTTTACATTTTCAGAAAACTTAAGTTTTTCTAAGACTCTTGTAACAGAAATAAAAATTAGAGAGTAATGATTGCAGAAGACTATTCCTAGCACCCTCTAACTGTAGGTAAATTACAAAGTAATTAATGGCATTGAAGGTTCATTTTATGAATAAAGACTAAAATAATACTCTATAGATCCACGTCTCTGTGTTCAGCGTGGGGGTGAGAGGATAGAGGAGTGAGAGTAGGACATGGAAAGTACCCGGAAAGAAGAAATACAACAGTATGAGATGGAGAAGCTTGAGGCTTCCTTCTTTTCAAACCCCTAATTCAACTAGTCTAGTGGCTTGTCATTTTTTCTATTTTCATAGAAATTTAGTTGTACTGAGGCCAAGTTTCATCCATTTGCAATACACAGATAACCCTCCTAACTGAGCAGTTAGGGAATTTAATTGGCATATGGCAAGTGAAATACCATACAGTTCCCGTGCCTGGTTATTTTTTTTATTCATTCTTATTTATATTATTTTGTTTGCCTTTATAGGAGTATAGTTGAATTTACAAATCTTCCTTAGATATCTGCAGTTTAGGCATTAAGAAGAAAAATGCTATTTGAAGCTTTGCATTAAAAAAAAATACGAGTAAGATCTGTGCCTTTAGAAGTGAGCTGTATGGAACACAGAGGAGGGAAGACAGTAGCAGGAGCCAAAGGCATGGTCTTAAATTTTGCTGTGATAGAAGTTTTTAGCTGTTTGGTACCCTAAATATATACATATATACATACTTACTCTGACAACTGCTTTTAGGTTTGACATTTAACCAGAGCCTAAGGCATTAGTTTTTATTTTTAAATAAGCTAAACATTGAAAAATTCAAGAAACCAATACAGTGAATATCTTGGAATATGATCCTTAAAGAAAGCCTGCAACCCTAAAGTTGACATTACTATGTGTTTTGTAAGATTATAGCTAAATAAATAATTTTTTTAGTCATATCCCCCAGGGATTAATATTTATGGGTTCTGGAAATAGCAATACTTTACCCTGTTAACTAATGATGGAATTAAGATGAAGATAAGTATACTATTACTTTTATCTTGAATTTTAATTGTTTTACAATCAACTATTTATTGAACACCTACTGTAAATGACATTAAGACAGTGAGTAGACTAGATGAGACTTTTGCTTTCAAGATGATACTTAGTTGATTACCCCTTTATGGTACTTTGGAAATTGCTTCAGAGATTTGTCTAGTTCAGCTGCTCTGTTCAATGGGAAATCTGAGTGCTAAGCTTTACAGGAGAGTAAGAATATAACAGTTCCAAGTAGTGATAATAAACTTGGAAAATTGGCACAAATTGTGAGAACTAGAAGAGGTACACATTACAAGAGAAGTTCCATTGTGTTACTATAACTGGATTCTACTGTTATCTTAAATTAAAATGTAGAAACTCGTGTCTGTTTCTCTTCTACCATAGTTAAACCAATTTTGTACCTTGTAGTTAATGAATTTATACATTATTCTCTATGCATGGACTCTGGAGTTAAACAGCTACACAGATGATGATGTTAATGAGTGTTTAGGTGGTATGAATAGAGATGATGTGTCTTCCTGCCTGCCTAGAATCATAGCTGTTATCTGGATTTATTACTTATATGGAAGAGGTTAATCAATTCGCCTAGCTAAGAACCCAAGTTAACAACTCATTTAAACAAGGAGTCAGTTTTTATATATTAAGACCTTTATGTTGTGATGTTCGGATACTAATTAATCTCAACTATAAATGGCATGATATTGTCATCCTTAAAGTTGCTGAACATTTGCCCTATTTTTTTTAATCTGATAATATCTGAAAAACTGACAAATGAGCTGGGCGTGGTAGCTTACACTTATTATATCAGCACTTGGAAAGCAGAGGTGAGATTGATTATGACAAGCTTGAGGCCACTCTCAAATGCGATAGATAGATCTCAAAAATGTCTGGGAAGGGGGAACAGAAGACCAACAGCAAAAGGAAAATAGATGTTAGAACCAAGTCTCTTGGCATTATTTCTAATTGGTTTATCTCTTAGGTGAAAAAAAAATACGCAATATTTTGTTGCTAGTAATGAGTAATTTTCCCTTATCTTAGGTATTGTCTTCTGAGAACTCTAAAGCAGTGTCAGACATTGAGGGAAGCTCTAATTGCTGCAGGGAAAGAGATCATATGGCATGGGCGGACAAAAGAAGAACCAGCTCATTATTGTAGCATTTGTGAGGTAAGTCATAGTTCTTGCCCACAGTTGTTTATAAAAAGGTGCTTTTGATTTTTTTAATCGATACTTTTTTGGTAATACATTTTTCTGTGATTAGCATTATGTTCAGTTTTTATATTTTCTCATCAGATAATAATATTTAATGGTGTAAATATCTCATTAATTATTAGCTAATCTTAAAAGTATCTACTGTAGCATCATTTGGCTGGTAGAACATTAACCAATAAGGAAAGTTGTGAGATTTTAGATTGGGAGCAACCTTGATGTACACAGATGTCAATAAACTGGGTTGAGTGTGGTATAGCTTGGTGTGTTTTGGTGTTTAGTTCTCTCTGGTGGAGTTCACAGTTCACTTGTCAGTTTTCCTGTGGCTAAGGGGTGCAGGAAGAGCAACAGCAGAGTGGTACCCTGGTCTGAAGGAACTTAAAATCTTTTGGAGGGAGATAAATTGCAATCAACTAATAGTACTGCACATCTATAATGAATGTGAAGGTGGGCTTAGTAGGAAAATGCAGAGAGGGAAATAATTGATGTAATTTTCCTTTCTGGTGTTGGCAATAAGAGCTGACAAAAACAAGAAATCCATAGCTTTTAGCCACTCTTGAATAATGAGTATGATTTCAGCAGGCTACAAACTCTACGGGTTGACTTAATAGGTACCATGAGTGGAGAAATTGAATGATTTTAGAAGAGGATAGGTAGTCTAGTGTGGCTACAATACTGACAGTACAGATTCTTCTCATAAATCCAGGTGACATGTAGCTTTCAGTATGTCTTGAATGTGGTCAAATAATGTGACATTTATTCCAAGTCATTGAATCCACCAGAAACTTTTGAGAAGTCAACAAAGTCAGATGTCTGTTTCAAAAAAAAAAAAATGATTAGAGAGGACAGAGAAAATGAGTCCCCTTTCCTATGCTAGACTAGAACATGGCAATGGATTGTTAAAATGGTATAAAATTTTAAATAAACGGTGGTTCTCAGCCTTCCTAATGCTGCAACTCTTTAATTAAAAAGTTCCTCATGTTGTGGTGATCCCAAACCATAAAATTATTTTTGTTGCTACCTTGTAACTCTAATTTGCTACTATTATGAATCGTAATGTAAATATTTTTGGAGATAGAGGTTTGCCAAAGGAGTTGTGACCCATAGGTTGACTGAACTAGAAGATGAAATCCACAAGGAAACTCATTAAAAGGTAGAAATGAGGGACAAATTAAAGAATGCTTACAAATTTTCCAGCTCCACTCTTTTTAGGTTCATGTTGTTGCCCATTAATGATAATGGGAAATAACTCTGGAATTTTGAATTAGCTCATTCTCATTAATAGTTTCTTGAGGAAGTTAAATCACAGATATTGATGATCTGTTCCAAACCTTGGAATTTGGTGATTCTGGTGTTGACTTTAATTTTAAATGATTAAATTCATTGGGTATTTTAATGGTATATAACCTGATTAGAGTATGTTAATGAGGACATAGATTTTTTATACCTCAGAAAAATGAACATTGGGTATTTTAATGGTACATAACCTGATCAGAGTATGTTAATGAGGAAATAGATTTGTTTTATACCTCAGAAAAATGAACACATGAGCTTCTCAGCATGTGAGGATGATTCCTACACCATAGTGTTATTTTAGGATAGATATATTATTTCTAATGTATTTCTAAAACTTATGAGTACTATTTTTAAATATAAGGCTTATAACAAAAT
>NW_023505258.1:0-8122 GCF_004664715.2 Peromyscus leucopus | reverse complement strand
TAATCTTGAGATACTCACGGGTACAGGGCAGTATGCCACTTTTCAAGCATAGATTTTGTATGATCCTGCAATTTATGCACAGATTAGAATAGCCGCTACCAGAGCATGGAAAGGACTGCCCAATAAAGCTGCTGGTGAACAACTATCTAAGTTATTCAGGGGCCATCAGAACCATTTGCAGAATTTGTAGATCACCTGCTTCAATTAGCAGGGAGAGTATTTGAGGGATGTTGATCAAGCCATGCCAATAGTAAAGCAATTGGCCTTTGAAAATGCCAATAAATATTGTAAGGAGGCCATTAGGCCTCATAAAAATAAGAGCTTAAATAATTATCTTAAGCTATGTAGAGATAGAGACGGGCATCACATCATGGGACAGGTAATGGTGTTGTGCCCAGATCGTGACCTCCAGAGAGACCACCGAAGATGAACATGCCAGAATGTAAAAGCAAGGTTTAATTCTGGATATACAAGCCTAGGCAGGGACTTTGTCCAATACATCCAATGCAGTGGAGGCTGGAGGAAGTGCTCACCAGTCTGCAAGCTCAGTTTTTAAAGGGAAAAATCACAAGGTTACATCATTTAGGGGTGCTTGTACGGGTATAATTCTGATTGGCTCGCTTCTAGGGGCTTTCTAGAAATCATGGCTTAATCTTACTTCTAAGGGAGTGGTTGCCTGCCACCATTTCTCATTGGCTGCCCTCAGGTGGGGGCATTTCTGTGGTCAGTTACCCTGGAAACCAGGGAGAGGACATTCCATAGTCCGGCAGGCATTACCTCGTGACTACCTTGTGACTCTGTAATTTTACACTTCCTGGTTTCTGGAATCTGGACTGACTTGTTTCAGTAACTATTGGCCTATTCCTAGAAAGAGAAATCTTAGGCCTTAGTTTTTGGGCGAAAGCATTTTGGTCTTATTTCTAAGATGGCTCACTTTGGTCTCACAATGGCTTCAGGCATAAGGGGCAATAATTCTGCAGGAGCCTGCCAAAAAACCTGTTTTGAATGCGGCCAGCAAGGTCATGTTAAGAAAAATTGTCCTGGAGCCCAAGCAATGGCAAAGACACCTGGACTTTGCCCCCAATGTCAAAAGGGCCATCACTGGAGTAAGGAGTGCTGATCTAAGTTTGATGCTCAGGGAAATCCATTACCACCTTCGGGAAACAGGCAGTGGGGGCTGCTCCGGATCCCCCACAGCCAGGCGTACGGAGCCCTGGATACACCTGTCCCAACCTCAGTTTCCCACCATCCCATTCAGTTCATTCCTTGAAGGAATCCCTCTCTGTCCAAGACCTTATCAGAGGCACCCCTGGAAGCGCAGGACTGGATCTCTGCGCCTCCACCAGAGCAGTATTAACACCTCAGATGGGTCCCCAGGCTCTCAGTGCTGCAGTCATGGGCCCACTACCTGCAGGATCTTTAGGTCTGATTCTGGGCAGGAGCAGTGCTCTTATGCAAGGTATTAGAGTAATTCCAGGAGTGATAGATGAAGACTCTGAAGGAGAAATTAGAATCATGGTTGAGGCTGGTAAGGGGGTGACAATTATTCCCCAGGGTGCTTGCATAGCACAATTGCTTTTGATGCCTCACTTCCAAACTAATAATCCTTTTCTTAAACCACATAGAGGTGAGGGTGGATTTGGCTCTACGGGCCCTCTAGCCTGCTGAGTTTCCACCTTAGAACAAAGACCTATGCTAAATTTAAAAGTTAATGATCACAGTTTTCGGGGTCTTTTAGATACTGGTGCTGACACTTCAGTTATCTCTATAAAACATTGGCCCAAAGGTTGGCCCCTTAAAAATTCCACCTCTAACCTACAAGGTATTGGCACAGCTCAGATGCCATTACAGAGCAGGCTACTCTTAAATTGGAAGGATGAGGAAAGTCATGCAGGAATTTTTCAACCCTTTGTGCTACCTGACATTCCAGTGAACTTGTGGGGACGGGATGTGTTAGACGGTATGGGAGCAGTGCTTACTACACAGCCTGTACAACAGATGCTGAAGAGTCAGGGCTACTGCCCAGGCAGAGACTTAGGGAAAATGTTGCAAGGAGATCCACTACCCATGGCAGACAAAAGCTGTGTTACTAGATGTTTTGGGGATACTAGAGGATTAGGGTCTTTTCCATAGGGGTCACTGTACAGCAACCTTCGATAATACAACTGATAAAAATCACTTGGAAAAGTGATGACCCTGTATGGGTGGAACAGTGGCCCCTTACTAAAGAAGAATTGGAGGCTGCAAATGCATTAGTTAAGAAACAGTTAGATGCTGGACATATCATTCCTTCCACTTCACCTTGGAACACACCTATATTTGTTATTAAAAAGCAGTCAGGAAAATGGAGGCTATTACAGGATTTTAGAGCTGTAAATAAAACCATGCTTCTCATGGGAGCAACACAGCCTGGCTTGCCTGCCCCTGTGGCAATTCCTAAACATTGGCCCTTAATTGTGGTTGACTTGAGGGATTGTTTCTTCACCATTCCTTTACATCCCAAGGACAGTCCTTGCTTTGCATTTAGTGTTCCATCAGAAAATCTCAAAGAACCTTATCAGAGATACCAGTAGGTGGTCTTGCCCCAAGGAATGGCCAATAGCCCTACTATATGTCAAATTTATGTGTCTCTGGCCATAGCTCCAGTTTGAAAAGCTTTTTTTGAAAAAACTTGTTTTTGATGCTTTTTCTAAAGCAAGAGGTTCTTAGCCTGGCTAATTTACAGATAGCCCCAGAAAAGGTACAGGTATCCTTTCCCTATCATTATTTAGGTCATGAATTGTTATGCATAGGCATATGTCCACAAAAGATTACTCTGCTTATGTATCAGCTACACACACTTAATGATTTCCAAACCTTTCTGGGAGATATTCAATGGCTTCGGTCCACCTTAAAGATTCCAACAGGTCAACTTTGTCCTTTGTATGATGTCTTAAAAGGTGACCCTGACCCTTTATCTCCCCGTGAATTAATAGCTGAAGGGCGTACAGCCCTACAACGTGTGCAAGAGACCCTGGAGCAGGCTCATGTGCAGTATATAGATCTTAATTCTCCCTTATTGTATTTGATATTTTGTTTTTCTCATTCACCTACTGGATTGTTTTGGCAAACAGGTCCTATTCTATGAGTACATTCCCCAGCTTCTCCAGTGAAAACCATTACTCCTTATCCTCAGGCTGTTGCTCAGATTATATTTAAGGGAATCAAGATCAGTGTTCAAACTTTTGGTAAGGAGCCAGATATTGTGGTGACCCCATACACCCAGTCTCAAATAGCATGGTTGCAAGCTAATGATTATGATTGGACCATATTGACATGCTCCATGCAAGGTCAGTTTGATACTCATTACCCCTCCAATGATGTGTGTAAACTTTTTAAATTGTATCCTGTTATATTTCCCAAGATAGTACAGATGACTCCTATTCCTCAGGCCTGTGTGGTATTTACTGATGGCACTTCATGTGGTTTTGCTGTGGTAGTTTCTGGTAACATAGTGAAGAGAATGAACATCCAGGGCACTTCTGCCCAGATGCCAGAGGTACAGGCACTATTGCTTGCTTTACAGATGTTTTCTGATGAGCTTCTAAACATTTATACTGATAGCCAATATGTGGCACCTGCAGTTATGCCTTTGGGGACAGCAGCCTACATACCATCTATTTCTCCCATTCATGAATATTTATTGCAAGTGCAAGGACTTATATGGTCCCGCTCACATAACCTTTATGTGGGCCATATTAGAGCTCATACTCAATTGCCTGGACCTCTAAGTGAAGGTAATCAAAGGGCTGACACCATTATTTGTATGGCTGTCACATTAGTTTGTTCTGCCTTTGAAAAGGCTACTCAGTTGCAGCAACATTATCATCTTAATGCTGGATCTCTTTGTCATCATATGGGCATAACCCATGAACAAGCCATCCAGATAGTTAAATCATGTCCTGTTAGTGCTGATTTTTACCTGCTCCTCATTTGGGAGTTAATCCTCGAGGACTTTTACCTAATCATGTGTGGCAAATGGACGTCACACATGTGCCTTCATTTGGAAAATTACAATATGTCCATGTGTCTATTGATACATATTCCTCTCTAATTTTTTGCTTCTGTCCATTCAGGGGAAAAGGTTAAAGATGTAAAGAATCATTGTCTTCATGCTTTTGCTTACATGGGAGTGCCAAAATGCATAAACACTGATAATGATCCTGCCTACAGCAATACAGGATTTTCAAAATTCTGCCAAGATTTTTCTATCATTAATAAGACTGGTATTCCTTATATTCCTCAAGGACAGGCTATAGTAGAACGCTGCCATCGTACCTTAAAAACATATTTTGCTAAGGTAAAAAAGGGGGACCTAGGGGCTCATCTATCCTCTCCACATTCTATTCTTTCCTTTGTTTTATATATTTTAAATTTTTTATTGGTGGATTCTGCTGGAGTATCTGCTGCAGATAAGCACTGGAGAGCTCCTGTTGCAAATCATCCTCTGATGCGATGGAAGGATCTTTCTACTAGCACTTGGAGGGGACCTGATCTGTGTTGGTGTGGGCCCTGGATCTGTTTGTGTCTTTCTGCAGGACAATGAGGTTCCTGAGCGCTGTGTGCACCCTGTGGCTGCTGCTGAAACCCAACATGACAGAGACCTATTGGGCCTTCGTGAAAAACTCTTCCCTTCTGATGCCAATGGGGATTGAGAGCCCAATATGGTCAGCTTTGGCAAGCATTAATGTAAGCCTAGGAACTGTAGCCATGTGGTTAGATTCTTCAGAAGGTAATGTATGGTAACTGCTCTTTCAAGCATGTTTGAGAAGTGTCACCCAGACACCTTGGAGATTAAGGATAACCATGAAGGTCACTGACCTGTATTTGTTAACAGTAGCATGCCAGCTAAGCCTTTTCACATTTTGCAACCCTCTTCAAGCTGGTGTAGTACCTACTTTTCAGGAGTGGCTCTGTGCAACATTTATTGGCCTCCTGAAATTCATCTAGCCTCCTTTGAAGATACCTTTAAAATTTCTGAGCCTGAATGTAGCCATTATGAGACCATTAGTTCTGCTCCTTGTGAGCTGCCTGTTTTTTTCTTTATGGTTCTTAGTTGTTCTTTTGCAGAGCTGCCAGCTTAAGTTGTGCTGGGATCAAGAAATATGGGCCTTGGTGGTTCGTGTTCCTGGAGTTGTGTCCATGCCAGTGGATGCTCACACGCTCCAGAAGAGAACTTGATATCGCTGCTGCCTTGTTGCTGCTATAGCGTGGTGGCCACTGCTGCTACTGTTTCTGGGATTGCCATTTCTTAATTGGTTACTACTGTGGGCGCCATGGGCCCCTGGCCCCCGACTGTGAGTGGCTGCGGCCTTGCTTGCTGACCTTGATCAGATGTCCTCCCTATTCAGAATTCCCTGCCGGTATCCACCTTCTGAATGCTTAAGGGAAGTTCCTTGTTTGTGTATCCTGCATATTGGGCATTAACTACTTAGATGCAAGAATGTAGAACATTGGGTCTGGAATGTAGACATTGGTAGCGAACTTCTGCCCTCCGGGGGTTCCTCCATTTGTGCTGTAAGCCTGTATTTAAGGTTTCTTCCCTCTTTCAATAAATGGCATTCGACATCCAATCATACGAATGACCGCTGTCCTCTTGTCTCTATTTTTAATCCGCAGCCCTTCGCTCAGACATGGTGAACGGGTATCGGTAATGCGGGCGTTACCGCTACAAATGGAGGTTCCTACTGAGATCTGAGAAAGAAGGACCAGCTGACGGACACTCTTGGAAGGCCGGCCGGCATTTTAAAGTAAGAGTGAATTGAAATGGGTGCAATTAGCTCATAGTCAGTTAATTGGACTGTTGAAGCAGGAAGGCACCAAAGTTAAGTAAGGCAAGACAGCTAAAGATTTTTAAATGAAAAAGAAATCTTCCCAATAGAGAAGAGGGAAGGAAAGGAAATTTCCCGTAAGAAAGGGAGAAAAAGTTTTAATCAAAGAAAAAAGGATTTTCCCGGTAAAAAGGGGAAAAATTTTTTGAAACTAGGCCTAAAGATTGGGGCCCTGTATTGAAAGGATGAAGGAAAAAGAGAAGCCTCTTCCCAATGGTAATGGAAGATGTAAAGACTTTTTCCAGTTGTAGAGTTTTCAGGATAGCTGAAACTCTGAGCTCTCTCTGCCAGTGCAGAGCAGCAGCATCTGAATTACAAAGAATCGGCAGGTAGGCCTCATTGCTGCTGGCTGAACAGCAAGCGAGCCCAGAGCTTAAAGTTTTGCTGTCTGTTTGCTTAATTTTGGTTCAAATGTTTTTATTTTTCCCTCAGAGTGGGAATAATTCAATATTTAGGATCCCTTCGTGGGAAATGTTTTTCTGTTTTCCCTTATGGTGGGAATAACTCATTGTTAGGTAGTCCCTTCATGGGAGTAGGAAGTTTAAACGTGAGTTTGTGTGTGCGGGCACATGCCCAATGGCGTGGCGGACAAAGGCGTGCATGCGATAGCCCGAAGTAGAGGAGGACAGGTACGCGCCGGTGGGAGGCAGAGCAGAGTCGTGATGGGTGCCGCCCAGGTAGGCGCTGGCAATAAGCCTGAGCACTGGTAGAGCCAGTGAGCTGAGGCCGGGAAGGGACTAGCACTAAAAGTTTAACCGGGCCTAACTTCTGGTGAAAAATGTTTCGGTCAGGACATTGAATGCTAAGTCAATGCTGTTTGAATGAAGAATGTTCTGTTCTTTTGATTGTCTTAATAAATGTTTGGATGAATGTTTGATCCTCATGGTAGATAAACTAAAGAAAGAGGATTCACAATTTCGAACTATATATTAGGTATGCTCTTGTTGTTGATCATTATTGAAAATTTGGCTCTGTAATTTAAGTTGCTTTCTAGAAATTCTTGGTTTAATTCTATAAAAAATAAACACCTGAAATGGTTTGGGTTGTTAGCTTATTAAATAACATTGCTAAGATAAACCCATAAATAATAATCTCTTCCTGATAAAGAGGTTACAAAATTATTTTTTTTCCAGTAAATAAAATACAGGTAAATTGTTTGGTCCACATTGTTAATAATTGATTATTTGCATTAATGTGTTACTTGAAATCTATAAAAAAAAGAATCTTCTTTTAAAATTTTATAAAAATACTCCAGAGTATTACCTAAAGTTACCTTTTCAAATCCTATAGAGATTGTATTTAATACTTTATTATTGGCATATGTATAAAGGACCATAGAAACAGAAGCTGGTGATAGAATTGCTCAATTATTATTGCTTTCATATTTTAAATTCAAAATGGTGCAATATATAGAACTGGAGGCTTTAGAAGTACACAGAAAGGTGTTTTTTGACAAACAGTTATCAATGATAAACAGCCTAAATTAAAAATAAAATTATGTGGGATTGAGATTGGAAGATTATTGGATTCTGGTGCTGGATATATCTATAATTTCACAAGAATCCTGAGATCCCAATTGGCCCCTTAAAATTTCCACCTCTAACCTACAAGGTATTGGCACAGCTCAGACGCCATTGCAGAGCAGGCTACTTTTAAATTGGAAGGATGAGGAAGGTCATGCAGGAACTTTTCAACCATTTGTGCTACCTAACATTCCAGTGAACTTGTGGGGACGGGATGTGTTAGATGGTATTGGAGCTGTACTTACTACACAGCCTGTACAACAGATGCTAAAGAGTCAGGGCTACTGCCCGGACAAAGGCTTAGGGAAAATATTGCAAGGAGACCCGCTCCCTGCGGCAGACAAAAACTGTGTCACTAGAGGTCCTGGGGACACTAGAGGATTAGGGTCTTTTCCATAGAGGTCACTACACAGCAGCCTTCAATAATACAACCGATAAAAATCACTTGGAAGAGTGATGACCCTGTATGGGTGGAGCAGTGGCCCCTTACTAAGGAAAAAATTGAGGCTGCGTATACATTGGTTAAGGAGCAGTTAGATACTGGACATATCATTCCTTCCACTTCACCTTGGAACTCACCTATATTTGTTATTAAAAAAAAATCAGGAAATGGAGGCTGTTACAGGATCTTAGAGCTGTAAATAAAACCATACTTCTCATGGGAGCAACACAGCCTGGCTTGCCTGCCCCTGTGGCAATTCCTAAGCATTGGCACTTAATTGTGGTTAA
>NW_023505257.1:0-6234 GCF_004664715.2 Peromyscus leucopus | reverse complement strand
ACGTTCTATCCACCTCCCCATTTCCAGAGAGAACTGAAGGATCTCTTCCTGCTGAGCCTATTGGGACACAAGGCCTTTCTCAGCCTTTACATATGTAAGACAACTTAGTTTGTTGTAAATTGTCTGTGTTCATCCTTACACTCTGTTGGGAACTTTTGTTAATGGCAGTAATCTTTAAAGATTATGATTGGAATTTGGTGGGCTTTCTTTTTCCTTCTTCAGCAGAATGCCAGGATAGCTTGTTTTTCAATCTTCCTTTCATAGGACTGTTCTCCCATCCATTTATCTGTCACACTGTGTCTAATCGCAGAGTATTTAAAAGGTCATAAGATTAAATTGACTACATCTGCTAGTGAACAATGGGTCTATTTAATATGCAGATACATTTCTTTGCATCATAACTATTTTTCTTTCCATTTCTTCTGTTTGTTCAAGTCTTTTTTTCACTATTTCCCTAGGTGTATTGAACCTCTAGAGTCTGGTCACTGTGCTCTTCCTTACCCTCAGCCCCTCTTTCCCCTCCCCTACAAATAACGTCCTTACATTTATTTTCAACTCCATTGTTTAGACATGTGCCTAAGATCTTTTCCAAGCTTCCTGCCCTTTTCCCAGTCTTGGTGCTCCAGCTGAGTATGTCAATAGGAAAGTAAAGGTGGGGAGAGTTGGGCCTGTGGTCCAGTCTCAGCTGATCCACATGTCCCCCCAATCTCTAGATGATGTATTGATATGAAACTTAGAGCATAAATCTGGTTGCAGGGCAGGGGAGAATGCTAGGACCCCTCAAGCATATGAGCACTTAAAGGAAATAACAAAGGCTCCAGCTAATTGGTTGAAGCCCTATGCCAATGAGGCAGAGAGTGGAATCAGGCTGCAGCAGTACCAGATGTCAGTCTAAGTCAAGTGGCCTTCCAAATAAGAACAATACTGTCAGAGAGGACAAAGGCCAGGGGCATTTGGATGCCTCTCCATCACTCTTACATTCATCATATCCCTTTGGTTACTTTCTTACACCTAAATGCAATGGGATGAGAAAAGGATTGAAGTTCTAGGTCTACAGCAAGTTCCATGTTGTTTGCATTGGTGGTCAAGTTCATTTCCAACTCATAGTAGACTGCCACTATCCTAGTCCAGACTACAAAGACTACACCAGGCTCCCAAACAACTCCCTGCTTATTTCTATGCTTACTTCCTCCTACACCTAAAATACAAACTATGCCTTGTCCCAGATGAAAAATAATTATAGCTTCCACTTATCCTCAAGATTTGTCCAAACTTTTTAATGGCTTTAAGCCCTGATGTATGTGTCTCATTCTACATGTCCCCCTTTGCTCTCATTTCCCAGAGGACCACCATCTCCCTTTGTTCCCGGGCTTAACAGCAACTGTTCCCTCTACCAGAAAAGCTCCCTTGTTTGTCATTCCTGCTCATCTTAAATGCAACCCATCTCACTCTGGACTCTGACCTGAGCTTATGCCCAACCTCAGCATTTATAAGACATCTATGATCCGTCTTCATCTCCCTTAAAGGCATATACAAGGTTCATGAAAGGAGAAACATACCGTAGTGACTGAAGAGCAGAATCTAAAAGACATGGCTATGTTCCAATCCCCAGAACCCGTGCCTGTACCTTGTTGGGGGAAATGCCCTTTATAGATGTCACTAATGATCTTGTGATGATCCTGACACATGCAGGTGGACCCTCAAGGTAATAACAACTATCTTTATAGGCTATATAGATGAGAAATAGATCCAGACACACAGGAGAAGCAAAGGCCAAGACTATTGTGCCCACAAACCCAGGAAGCCCCATTATAAGAGGGGGAAGAGGTGCTTTTCCCACTGAGCCTCTGGAAAAGTATGGCCCTGGTGACACTTTGACTCTATACATCCATCCTAAGCTCTGAACATACATATTTGTATCAAAGTTACAGTCTTTGGTGTAATTGGCTATGGTATCTACTAGAGATTAATGCACAGGTGTTTGAGTATGGAGTTTCCCTGTCTGTGAGTACATTTATTTGACATTCATTTCATGCTGACCTTTGAGCAAAAGGACCTAGAGCTTGGAGTTGGTCATGCTTCATGTCCTCATTCTGTTTAGAAGACAGTCTGGGTCTTCTGTCTTCACACCATGAACCACAGGACAAATTATTTACTCCTTTTTATCAGGTTAACCAAATCCTCAACTTTTTCTGTCTGTTGAAACCAATGGTCCCATTCTAGTCATGTGGTCAGTGTCTTAGAGTCATGGCAATGGACAGTGTCTCCCACCCCATGCCTCCCCCTCTCTCATCTCTACCTTCCTCACACTTCAGCTGTTTTCATGGAAATTAAAGCACACAGCCAGTGTGCCTTGTCTCAAGTAGAGAGCCAAATTTCATTACCAACTAGAGCACTTTAAATCAATATTTGGACATTTAATGATTTTGCTCATTTTATTTGAGTACATTAGAGAAGTCTGATAGGCCTATTAGGGTCCCTGTGATTAACATCTTCGAATCAGCACAAGGTGCCAATTTAAAAAAATTGTCTTGTTTCGGGCCCACCATAAAAATCTGCATAATTTAGCAATTATTTTATCATTTTGAATATATATTAAAAAGTAGTTTTTAGTCTTTAATTAGAAGATATAGTCAACATATTTTAAAGCAAGTTACCTCCTCTACAAGAGAGTTGAAAGTAAGAAATATTTAGGGCTGGCTCCAATTTTCCAACTAGCCTCACATCATATTTCTGCCCAATGAACATGTGACCCTCTATCATCCTGCAAGTCCCTCTCATTAGGAAGAGATTTGCCACTAATAAGATGAACTAGCCTCCTTAGAGACTCAGATGGTGACACCACAATTCATGGAGAAGCTATATCCTCAAAACTTAGTAACTTCCTCAAGCCTTAATTCCAGAGGCAGAAATTCTGGATGCTTCCTTGGATGTCTTCTAGGAGGCTGAGACCTAATGTCTTCATTGCCTGGCTGAGAGAATTCAAGTATAATGACATATGTACAAAAATGTCAACACGAAACCTACTACTTTGTATACTGATTTAAAAATTGATTAGATGTGTAAGAAGCTTTGACTAATACAGTCACACACACACACACACACACACACACACACACATATTGTCATTAGCACTGGCCAGTCTTCCCTGTGAGGTAATCACATCAAGCAAAGACAAGCAGGCAACTAAATTAGATGACTGGACTTTTGTACAAAGGGTTTAAATAAGGCAGGTCATGGGGGAGGAGAGGGAGAAGAGCAAGGAGAGGGAGGAGGGGGAGAAGAGGGAGAGTCTTGTGTGATATGTACTTCTACCCATGTGGCTTGGGTCTAGAAACTAGCTTTGGGTACATTATGCTTGCCTATGTCAGGAAGACCTATTCAAGAAAGGAACAGATAATGTTGTGCTTAAATATCATTGCAGACTAGCCTTGTATAGAGCTACTTTTAAAATTCATCCCTAAATACACCACGCTTTACAATACTTCCTAATCTGAGCTGCACTCCCCAAAGGCTTATCTGAATCAGGCAGCAGCTTGTAAACCTAAGCAGAATTCTTTTACCACCGTGACCCACTGACACCATTCAGTGATTCTAGATGCTGAATCCTAGTTTTAGGCTCTACTGTCGCCATCAGCACAGGGAAGGCAAACAACATTCACATTTGTGATTTGACTAGTTTTAGAAGCAATAAATATTGACTTGAGTATCTATTGAGTATCCAGCCACAATATGTACACTGATAGTCATAGGTAAATAAGGAATGACCTTTTCTATTTCAATCTGCACAGATTTATAATGGTGCCATTATATTTCATGTAATTATTTTTTCTGTCATTGACATATATTCGCCTCCTATTAAGGACAGTGCTATCCTCTACACTTAGTATGGGTCCCAGCTGCAATCTAAAATAGAGCTGAGTTCAAACCCCAACACTACTGATTGAAATAGCTCAAAAAGTTGTAAATTTCTACAAGTTTGGTCTATCCTTCCTCAGACTTGACAGAGTCATTGCCTGGCTGAGAGAATGACATTCTCAAATATCATTACATATGAAGATTAGGGAGACCTGTACTTTATTTAGTAAATAATCATTGACTGAGAAGAGAATCATGGTCCTGTTTTAATATCAATGTTATAGAAACCTAGACAGGAATATGCAAACATGGTTCACAGACACCAAACAATATGCAATATGAGAAATAAGACTCTAAGAAACAGGAAAGCAAAATACCTCTATTTTTGCACCATCTTAGCGACAGGGGGTGTTTCTATGCCACAGTGCAAAAGAAATTCAGAGTCACAGTCAGTATCTCATCTTCCCTGTTTAAAGAAGCAACTCAGAGAATATGGTCAGTCAGAATGGCTGTAATTTGCAATACTAGGAAGTAGGCGCTACATAGAGAATGTCTAGAGACTTCCAGAAGGTTCACGACAAGTATTTGGCTTAATGCTGGGTGAACCTATGAAAGCATGAGCAAAAGCTACTTAAAGCACAGAAAAACAAAACAAAACAAAACAAACAAACAACAACAACAACAACAACTAAAATACACTGAGCATCACAAAGTCTGAGCTCACACTCAATAGTATGAGTGTGGGCTCTTTCCAGACTAGTGGAAGTATTAGGTAGACTATTCATCAGGCACACATCACATAATCTGGACCAAGTTGCTCCCCAGAGTTAAAGACTTCTCTACAGCAGCAGTGACAGAGCTTTAAAGCAAGCTTCAAAAGCATCAAGCTAATTGGAATTTGCTGAGCTACAGTAGTAGATGCTGTAAAGTATTCCAACCCTTAAAATAAATCCAACCAGGTCTACTGCACAAGAATTTAAAGTCATCATGTCTGATATAGAGTGAGGAAAACTAGGCATGCAAAATTACAGGAAAATAAAACTCATAGACCAAAGGGGAAAGAGAGATGATGAGATTAATAGATGATGACCTTAAGTCAATTATTATAAATCTAGTTCATATGTCTAAATATGTAAGCTGAAGCAAGAATATAATCGGGGGAAAGTTAAGAAAACTGAAATAATATTAAATGGAATCTCTAGTGATAAAAAGTACACTTTAAGGTATAAAACAAAATAATTCAAGTGGGAATAACTTCAGATTAAACACTGAAGAATAAGGCCGGGCGGTGGTGGCGCACGCCTTTAACCCAGCACTAGGGAGGCAGAGGCAGGCAGATCTCTGTGAGTTTGAGGCCAGCCTGGGCTACCAAGTGAGTTCCAGGAAAGGCACAAAGCTACACAAGAGAAACCCTGTCTCGAAAAAAATAAAATAAAATAAAAAACACTGAAGAATAATAGCTTGAGAAATTCAGTGATTTTGTAGGCAAGACAACAGATACTATTGCGTTGTTGTTTGTTTTTGGTCTTTGTTGTGGGGGGCCCACCACCCAGCTCCCAAATAAATCTTACATGGAGGCTTATTCTTAATTATGAATGCCAGGCCTTAGCTTGATTGGTTGCTAGCCAGCTTTCCTTAACTTAAATTATCCCACCTACCTTTTGCCTCTGGGCTTTTCCTGTTCTCTTGCTTCTGTAAATCTTACTCTTACTCCATGACTTGCTGTGTAGCTGGGTGCCTGGCCCCTAGGTCCGACTCCTTCTCTGGCTCCTACTTTTTTCTTCCTTGCTCCCAGATTTTTTTTTTCTATTTATCCTCTCTGCCTGCCAGCCCCACCTATCCTTTCTCCTGCCTTGCTATTGGTTAGCTCTTTATTAGATCATCAGGTGTTTTAGACAGTCACAGTAACACAGCTCCACAGAGTTAAACAAATGCAACATAAACAAAAGTAACACCTAAAAAAATATTCTACAACACTATTTGTTTAAACATTTTTAACATGTGTTTAACATTTGTTTAAAATATTTTTAATAAACTCTTGCTTAATAAAAAATGAAAATAAATAGGGTAAATTGGCTGTTTACAGACAAAAGGATATAGAAAAGGGCCCACCAAAGGCCCCACCAAAGCACTGTTATAACTAAAAGGAAGAGTCTGTAAAATTTCAAACCATAAAACAACCCTTCAAAAATCAGTAGCATTGCTAAACACCAGTAAGTTACCTGAAAAGAAACCAAGTATGAAATGTCATTTATAGTTACTACAGAAAACTCAGTAATAAACTTCACCCAATATGAGCATCTCCACCGACAACTATAGCATTGATTAAAGAAAGGGAAGACAGCAACACAAAAAGAAAACCCAAGTTCTTGGACA